>NW_015170925.1:68220-264921 GCF_001447785.1 Gekko japonicus | reverse complement strand
CCCCCCCCCGCCCCGCGAATCTGCCCCAGACCAGCACAGCCCCCCCCCCCCACACACACACATCGAGCCTGCAGCCCTCCCTGCGCTTTGGAAAGAAGGTTGCTGAGAGAGCGGACTGCGGGCAGCCTCCCCGCGTCCGCCGGGGACTTCAGGACGCGACGACAAGCGGCTGCGGGCCCCTCCCGGCTCCGAAGGCGCCCCCCTGGGCGAAGCAGCGTCCGAGGGGAGGGGTGTCACTCGGTAACCTCCGGGGTCTCCTCCCCTTCCTGAAAGAGGAGAAAACACAAAGCGTGAGGCGGATGGGAGGCCCTGCTCTCCCTGTATCGTGCCTGCACACCGGCGGGTGGCTTGATCCCTCCCTCTCAACAGACAAATAAACACACACACAGGCTTTATACAGTATCCAGTGTTCCCTCTAAGCTGAGTTCGTTTGAGCTAGCTCACAGTTTTTTAGCCTCCGGCTCACACATTTTTGTCTTCGCTCAGGGAGGGCGGCTGCAGAGCAAACTGATTTAGCAAACAGCCAAATCGCTCGCCCACAGCTTTGATGCCGGCAGCTCACAAAGTAGAACTTTTGCTCACAAGACTCCACGGCTTAGAGGGAGCATTGGTGCCAACCAGTGTTCCCTCTAAGCTGAGTGAGTGTGAGCTAGCTCACAGTTTTTTAGCCTCCGGCTCACACATTTTTGTCTTCGCTCAGGGAGGGCGGCTGCAGAGCAAACTGATTTAGCAAACAGCCAAATCGCTCGCCCACAGCTTTGATGCCGGCAGCTCACAAAGTAGAACTTTTGCTCACAAGACTCCACGGCTTAGAGGGAGCATTGGTGCCAACCCCTCTGGAAGGTCACCCACGCGAGCTCCGCTGAAAGGAATGGCAAAGGGGTTTGTGCCAGAGAGCTTCCCTGGTGGCTTTTGACCCATCGGTTTAAAGTGGCCACTAAAGACATAGGGTTGCCAGGTCCCCCCTGGTCACTGGCGGTGGATGGTGGGTGGGTTGGATTGCCAGTTCCAGGCTGGGAAACTCTTGGAGATTTGGGGGGTGGAGCCTGGGGAGGACAGGGACTTCTCCGTGGGGTACAAAGCCACAGAGTCCACCCTCCAAAGCATCCGTTTTCTCCAGGGGGGTTGATTTCCGTAGTCTGGAGAGGAGTTGTAATTCTGGGGGATCCCCAGGTCACACCTGGAGGCTGGCATCCCTCCCACCACTGCCAGGCTGTTATCTCCTCATTTGGGGTGAGCAGCCTTCCTCCGGCAGGCCTGGCTAGCACTTGCACGCAGCCTATCCTCCGGCAGGCCTGTCAACACCTCCTCTCCCTCCAAAGCGTCTCTCAGCCGTGGTTCCCGTTCTGCGCTGGCACCCTGCCCGGCATCCTCTTTCGGAGCAAGACCAGATAAGCTATCGCTGGTATTTAAAAGAGAGAGATTTCATCCCTTCGCTCCCTGGCGTCCAGCCTGACGACAGCCAACGTTTTTAGACACAGAAGAATTGTTATGCTGGTGACGGCCATCCAGGCCTGCACCACAAGTGGAACACAGACCTGCCGCTTCCTCTGTTTCCTTTGTTCAGTGTTTTTTATGGAATACTGAGAGGCTCTGCTCTGGAGGCTGGTTGGATCAGACCCAGGCTTCTGGTTCTGACAACGGGCAGGAAAAGGGCACGGAGGTAAAGGCCATGCCTCGTTCTTTGATTTGCCATGATTTAGTATTCAGAGGTAGACTGCCTCTGCACATGGAGGTTCAGTTTAGCTCTCGTGACGAATAGCCAACAATAGTTAACAAGCCCATTTGACGGGTTTTTTATATAGCCTTTTTTTGAAAAAGCCATCTAAGCTGTCACTACAACTTGAAGAAGAGAGAAGAGATTGGATTTCTACACCGCCCTTCACTACTTGAAGGAGTCTCACAGGGGTTTATAGCTCCTTTCCCTTCCCCTCCCCACAACAGATACCCTGTGAGGTAGGTGGGGCTGAGAGAGGTCTCTGGAGAACTGCCCCTAAGAGATCGGCTCTGAGAGAACTTGTGATTGACCCAAGGTCACACCAGCAGCTGCATGTGGAGGAGTGGGGAATCAAACTCGATTCTCCCAGATTAGAGTCCACGCTCCTAACCACTACACTAAACTTGTCACAGTGAATTCTGCAGGATTATGTACTGGGGGATGAAGAATTTCTTGGACCCTACTGGAACTCATAAGAACATAAGAAGAGCCCTGCTGGATCAGACCGGTGGTCCATCTAGCCCAGCATCCTGTCTCACACAGAGGCCAACCAGTCCCTCTGGATGGCCAGCAACAGGGCTTAAAAGCTGAGGCCTTCCCATGGTGTAGCCTCCTGGCTCTGGGATTCAGAGGCTTAGTGCCTCTGAACATGGAGGTTCTCCTCAGCCACCATGGCTAACAGTCATTGATAGACTTCTCCATGAATCTATCTAAGCCCCTTTTAAAACTGTTTATTCCTGCAGCCATCACTACATCCTCTGGCAGCGAATTCCACATTTTAATCAGGCTACATTTTAATCACTCTCTGCACTGGGTTATTCCAAAGGCTGGAATTAAGAGAGTTGGAAGAAATTGTCCCTTTGCTTCCCCTCTGTGCTCATGATGGTATAGATCGTCATGCTTGATCTCTTTATTTATTTGCTTCCTTTATAGGGACGGTCATTTTTTAAAAATCGGTTCAAACACTGTTGCCTTCTCTCATTGCGATTGCTTTAGCTGCCCCTTGTCTACCACCAGGATCTCCTCTTTCGAAAAAGGCAACAAAAACGTTCAACCCCTTTTCCCCCCAAAATGTGCCGACGCCGTGCATTTATATAACGGCATTAGGGTACTTGACGTTTTGTTTTCAATCCCTTTCTGAATAATCCCCAACAGCGAGTTTGCCTTTTTCACCCCGTGCCACATGAGCCATACTGCCATGTAGTGATGGAGACTACACCCCTACCCAGGGGGGGGATCTTCCAGTTTAGTATTTGCTTTCATCTGTCAAAGTTTTGCAAGCTGCCTCCTCTCCCAACCATGGCCTCTTTGGCGATTTGGGCCCCTCCTTGAGATTCTCTAGGGAAATTCTGCTCAGTGCCTTGCAGTGTAGCTTTCGCACTCAGCCAGGATCAGCTGAGCCCTCTGTGCTGCTGCACGACTTTAAATTGTATGGTGTTTTCCCCCCAATCTGTCCACACCTTCCCTGCCCCTCTCAACATCTTGCATTTCCTTTACAGGTTGTTGCTTCATCTTCCACACAAGGGACAAAGCAACCAGATTCCTGATTTCCCTTCCTCTTAGGGCCAGACTAGAGGATATGTTTGACACCTGTGGTCCTATGTGCTGTGGGGGAAGGAACATTCCCAAGAGCACCAGGGCTCAATTTGGCTTGGGAGGAGGCCTTTACCCTTCTCTCCTGCACCATTTCCCCAAACCAAGATGGCCACCGGGGGGGGGGCAATTTGCCCGGCTATGGGACTGTTCCAGGATGGTAGGGAAGGATTTGTACCCTGCCCTTCACTACCTGAAGGTGTCTCAGTGCGGCTTACAATCTCCTTCCCCTCCCCACAACAGACACCCTGTGAGGTAGGTGGGGCTGAGAAAGCTCTTTCGAGGACTGTCCTTGAGAGAACAGCTCTGAGGGAACTTATGACTGACCCAAGGTCACACCAGCAGCTGCATGTGGAGGAGTTGGGAATCAAACCTGGTGCTCCCAGATCAGAGTCCGTGCTCCTAACCACGACAGCAAACTGACTCTCAGTTTCCAACACGCTTGGCTGTAAGATTTTTATTTACTTTGTTTATAGCCCATCTTTCTCCCCAGTGGGAACCCAAAGCAGCTTACATCTCCTCTGCTTCATTTTATCCTCACAACAGCCCTGTGAGGTAGGCTTGGGTGAGAGTATACGACCAGCCCTGGGTCACCTAGCGAGATTCCATGGCAGAGCGGGGATTCGAACCTGGGTCTCCCAGACCCTATTGACACTTCAACCACTGCGCCGCGCTGGGTTGGGGGACCCACGACCTGACTGGTGTCAAACATACTGTCTCGTTGGTGTCCTCTGCTAGGGACCCCAACCGCCCGGGCCCTCTTGGGATACCCCCCCCCCATTTCTCACCAGCTCCAGCTCCTTCTCTCGCTCCCTTTCCCTCTCCATCTCCAGCTCTTCTTCCCGCCGCCGCTGACGGACATCTTCCGCATCGAGCCGCTCGTCCTCCTCGAAGAAATCCTTGTCGAGGCGCTCGAGGCGCGGGAGCACCACCAGGACCTCGAGCCGGTACTCCCCCTCGTCCGAACACGGGTTGTCCAGTAAGACCAGGGCCCTTAACATGGGCAGCTTCTGGAGCTTAGCCACTTCGTCGAGCTGGGCGATTGCGTTCCCCCTGCGGCGGGAAAGGACTTTTGAGAAACTATGAAGTGGGTGTCGTCCCCCCCCCCCCCCCCCCGCCCCCCCCCCCCCCGCTAAAGCTCAAAGGTCAAGAATGCGGTGGAAATACATGCGGGAGAATAGAAGTTTGCATGGGACTGGAGGTCACACTTCTAGGCATTCCCCCTCTAATAAGTGGTTTCTGCTGGGAGCCCGCTCTGTTCTCAGATGGACCGTGAGCATCAGAGCCTACTGTTCACAACCAACAAACACACACCTGCGAGAACCAACCTGAGGGTCAGTTGTGTTCAGTGCCCTCTCAGGGGGTAGACTTACGGTGACCCAATGGGTTGAAATTAAATCAAAATAGTTTCCAGCCAAACATTAGGAAGAAATTCCTGACAGTTAGAGTGGTTCCTCAGTGGAACAATAGGCTTCCTCGGGAGGTGGTGGGCTCTCCTTCCTGGATGTTTTCAAACAGAGGCGAGATGGCCATCTGACAGCAATGCTGATTCTGTGAACTTAGGCAGATCGTGAGAGGGAGGCTGCAGGAAGGGTTTCATCAGTGCTTAGTTCTTGGGGCCCTTTCTTACACGCCCAGGGAAATGCCAATCGCCACTTTGGGGTCAGGGAGCAATTTTCTCCAGGCCAGTTTGGCCAGGGATCCTGGAGGGGGTTTTGCCATCTTCTGGGCATGGAGCAGGGGTCACTGGGTGTGTGTGGAGGGAGAGGTATTTGTGAATTTCCTGCATTGTGCAGGGGGTTGGACTAGATGACACTGGAGATCCCTTCCAACTCTATGATTCTATGACCCTGTGGGGTTTTCCAAGGCAAGAGACAAACAGAGATGCTTTGCCATTGCGTGCTTCTGCATAGCAACCCTGGACTTCCTTGATGGCCTCCTATGCAATTACTAACCAGGACTGACCCTGCTTAGCTTCTGAGATCTAATGAGACTGGCTTAGCCTGGGCCATCCAGGTCAGGGGCCCTTTCAAGGGACGGTAGCCGAAACCCTCAGTTCCCACAGCTCACTGGAGAGGCTGCTCCTGCTACTGGACGGAATCTCCCCCAGGTATAACTGGGTTCGAAGTTACCCCACCGCCGCCACTAGCAGTAATCCGAAACTGAATATCCACTGCATTAGGCTGCCACGACAAAGGAAAGGAGAAGTCATTTGAACCCATGTTATGTATTGGGACTGGAACATTCCAGGACTGTTTCTACCAGAGACTGGCTGCGCTTGGAGCTCTAGAACAATAGCCCACCAGGACTCTGGGGGTGGCCAATGAGGAATCAATGGTTCTGACAATAGCCTATCGTTGGTAGTTGCGTGGGAAGTGGGTGGAGCTGGCATGCTTTTAAAACAGGGCCGTTGCCCTGGCCTTTTGCCTTGTTCTTGCTGAAGCACTACTAAAGCAGAGCTGATCACTAGGCCCGGTGTCAGATCATCCATGGAACTCAGTATTTAAGAAGAAGAAGAAGAGATTGGATTTATACCCCGCCCTTCACTCGGAGTCTCAGAGCGGCTTACAAACTCCTTTCCCTTCCCCTCCGCACAACAGACACCCTGTGGGGTGGGTGGGGCTGAGAGAGCTCTGGCAGAAACTGCTCTTTTTCAAGGACAGCTGTGCCAGAGCTTGTGACTGACCCAAGGTCACATCAGCAGGTGCGAGTGGAGGAATGGAGAATCAAACCCGGTTCTCCCAAATTAGAGTCCGCGCTCCTAACCACGACAACCCATGAAGCTGCCTTAATAACCCATGAAGCTGCCTTATACTGAACTGGACCAACTGTCCACCAAGGTCAGCATGCTGGCAACAGATTTCCGGTAAGTTTCAGATCAGGGTCCTCCATGTCACCTACTGCGTGGTCCTTTCCACTGGAGATGCCGGGCAATTGAACTTGCGACCTTTTGCATGCCAAGAAGATGCTCTACTGCGGAGCTACAGCCCCTCCCTCTTCCTGGTATTTAGGGGAAAGATTAAAACAAGGGCTTGCAAAGGAGTCAGGCCTGCCTTCCTGCCCTTGTTAAGTGTCTAAGCGAGTTAAGGCCCTGGGTGGCCCGGGCTAGGCTGATCTTGACAGATCTCGGAAGGTCAGCCGTTTGGCCCTGGTTGATACCTGGATGGGAGCCCACCAAGGAAGTCTGGGGTTGCTGTGCAGAGGCAGGCGATGGCAACCCACCCCTGAACACCTCTGGCCTTAAAAGCCTACGGGGTCGCCATAAGCCAGCTGCGACCTGGCAGCAAAAATAACAATAATAATAAAGGCAAGCTAAGAAGTGAACGTTCACATAGAAGTAAACATTAATCATTAAAGTGCCACTGGACTCCCATTTTGTTTTGCCACTATAGATCAACTCAGCTTCCTCTTTGCCTTTCCTGGCTTTTAGGGAAAACATGCTTAATTATTCCAGGGAGGAAAATACAATGGAATGGAACGGAATTGAAAGCAGTCAGTGTGTTACGTGACCGCTGATTCCCATCTGGCAGGTCTGCCCGGCCCACCTTGACAGCAAGGGCCAGAGCTGGGCATTAGGATCAGGAGCTCGACACGGTCACCAAAGATTGGTGGAGATTTCCAGAGGGGGGCCCTGGGCGGGGGAAGGGGGTGTCTTTAGGCCTGTGGCTCCCCCATTCCTCCCAAAGGGGCTTGGGGACAGAGACTCTCTGAGCAGAGGCCAACCCACCGTAGGTTGAGATACTGAAGCGCTTTCATGCTTTCAGAGAAGCCATCCAGACTTTCGAGCATATTGTCACGGAGGTGCAGCGTCGTCAGTTGCGTTAGGTCCTCCAGGCCTTCTAGATTGCTGATAGAGTTCTGAGCCTAGAATGGGGAGAAGAGGAGGCGGCAGAAGAGACCAAGGATGGAATCAGATCGGGCACGGGGGGACCTGGATCCAGAAAAGCACACAAGGCCAGCATCAGCATACCTTGAGGTGAGGCAGCTGCAGGGGGCCATGGCTTCTGATTAGGGTTGCCAGATGCTTCCTGTCTGCTGGCGGGGGGGGGGGGGGCTCCAGGCTGCTCCCTGGGATGTTCTGGTGCCAGTGCAAAGTGATGACATCACCCGGAAGTGATGTCATTGCGCCGGGCACGTCGTGCAGGGGGTGCTCTGGCATTTGACCAAAAACTCTATGGTCACCATAGAGTTTTTAGCCAAATGCTAGAGTGTCTCCCCACTGGAGCTGCGGTGGCTCAAGTGGTTAAGACGCTGAACTGCAGGCTGTGGAAGGTCAGTAGTTCAGCAGTTCGAGACCCGGGTGCTGCATGATGGAGTGAGCTCCCGTCTCTAGTTCCAGCTCCTGCCAACCTAGCAGTTCGAAAGCAAGAAATTGCAAGTAGATAAATAGGTACCACTTTGGTGGGAAGGGAACAGCGTTTCGTGCGCCTTGGTGTTTAGTCATGCCGGCCACATGACCACGGAAAGGTCTCCGGACAGCGCTGGCTCTTCGGCTTGGAAACGGAGATGAGCACCACAACCCTAGAGTCGGATTCGATTGGCTTTCGAGCAAGGGAACCTTTACCTTTACCTTTAGAGTGTCTCCCACGTGATGTGCCTGGCACGATGACATCACCTCCAGGTGACATTATCATGTCGGGCACGGTAGGGCACACTGGGGGTGGGGCTCCCCCCGCCGGCCAGCTGGCCAGTGGCAAATTGGGCCCTCTGAAATTGGGGGAAACCCTGCCCGCATTGGGGGGGGGGACACGGCAACCCTACTTCTGATGGGCCCCACTGCTGAGGACTCCCTACTCACGCATCGCCTCTGACCCCCGTCACTCACACCTTTCCCCTGCCAGCTTGAGATCTGCTTTGTCACCTCTGCTCTCCACTGCACAGGCTGCCCCAGTGCTGCCGGAGAAGGGCGTGGGGGGTCGCGCACAAAGCACCAGCGCTCCTGGCAGGGGTGCTCCTAGCGGCACCCACCCCCCTGTGTCATCAGGGAAAGGGCGTGCGGGCAGTGATGGCTGCAGGTGATGTGCATGCTTGTGAGAGAGCAGAGGCCCGTGAGGTGGGCAGGAAGGGGGGGGGCTAGTGGCGGGCATGGGGGGGGCCTGTATACTCTTTGTCTGGGGCCATGCAAAATCTGGAACATGCCCTGCATTCAAGTGTTCTGTTTCAGTGAAGGGACTGGCAGAACCTGCAGCTCACAGAGTTACAGTTCCCCAGGCTCTAAAAGGGGATCTGCATATTCAAATACTCCTCTCATCCACATCTCGATACATTCTTTTATTCTGCTTGGGGCTGCCAGGTACACAGTGGTGGGGGAATCCAGCACTGTCCCATCTGTGCCTAGAAGGAAGCACAGCTTTGTCGGAGGAGCGATAGCAGTTTACGCCGGTCAACACAAAGGGAAGGCAAGAGCAGAGAAGAGAAACGTATAATTTCCCTTGTGGCTTGTCTTGTTCCACCCCTGGATGGTTTGGCCAGAGGTCAGGGCTTGATGTCATCCTGTGTTTATTTTATGTCTAATGTTCTTCTGAGAAGGTCAGAGGGGACTTACTGGAGCTGTTCTTATGTTGTCCTCACCACAACCCTGTAAGGTAGGACAAGGCTGTCAACTGGAGAATGACTGGCTGAAGATCTTCTGGGGCACCTGAGAGAGAATATGAACCCGGGTCTCCCTGATCCAAGTCCATCACTACTGACTAGGCTACAAGTAGCTAGGCCAGGGGTCTCCAATATGGTGCCCATTGGTACCTTCGCATCCCCCAATACCCTTTGTCTGCAAAGAGTTTTTAGAAAGTGGGTGGGACCCGGTGGGGCTTTTGCCTAGCAAGGCTTCTGATTGGCTACTGAAATTTTGGTTGGCTGTTAGGGTTGCCATTCCCCCAATGGGGGCAGGGGCTTGCCTGCTTTTGGGGGTGCCTGGATCCAGCTGGCAGGGGAAACCCTGCCCTCAAAGTGCCTCATCTGCGTCAACGTGCCCGGCACAATGACATCACCCAGAGGTGACGTCATCACACAGGGCACGTTGTGGGGGACGCTCTATCGTTTGAGGGGAAAAAAATCTATGGTTACCATAGAGTTTTTCCTCAAACAATAGAGTGCCTCCCCACAACGTGCCCTGTGCGATGACATCACTTCCGGGTGACATCATTGCAGTGCGGGCGAAGAGATCCAGGAAAGAAGAAGGAGGAGGAGGAGGAGGAGGTTGGATTGATATCCCACCCTTCACTACCCAAAGGAGTCTCAAGAGTGGCTTACAATCTCCTTTCCCTTCCCCTCCCCACAACAGACACCCTGTGAGGGAGGTGGGACTGAGAGAGCTCTTTCGAGCACCGCTCTTGAGAGAACAGCTCTGAAAGAACCTGTGACTGACCCGAGGTCACACCAGCAGCTGCATGTGGGGAACCAAACCCGGTTCTCCCAGATTAGAGTCTGTGCTCCTACCCACTACACCAAACTGAGAGGGGACCCACCCACCCACCCCACCAGCAGCCAGGGGAGACCTGGCAACCCTATTGGCTAGGCAGATTTTTTAAAATGTTGCTTTGGCCACAGCTGCCACCACAGCACAAAGAGCTTCACTGTGTGACTGAAGGTAAGCTGGGGCAGCCATTTTGTAGCGGGCAGCCATTTTGTGACTGCTCCCACCATGCTGTGTCAGAATTCCAAAGGTTCAAAAAGCTTGGGGACCCCTGAGCTAGGCTTTTCATCTGGTCATTACCAGTGTCCGAGAGTGGCATCAGTTTTGAAGCCTATAGGGATTTGGGAAGCTAAGCGCCAATGTTGGGTTAGGGGTTCTGGGAGTCAGTGGACTGAGACGTGCGTACCACTCTCTGAAGCACAACCGCCAACGGCACCTCTTACCAGGTACAAATTTTTCAGCTTAGGCAAGTAGAGTCCTGTTGTAGTCTTGAGGCTGTTACTCCGCAACTCGAGTGTGTGGAGATTTGAAAGCTTGAGGGGATCCAGTCCTGATATTACCTCAATCTCGTTGCCTGGACGCCGGAGGAATGGAAAATGATTGTGAGATTTATTCTCTCCTGAGCCTTTTACCAGCAGAAAAGAGTAAGGGTTTCATCCTTGTCTATTTTACATTATTTTTGTCCTTTTGCAAACTTAGTTGCCAGGACTGTTTTCTGAAGAAGGATGGTGTGGAGACAGAAGGAAACACTCTCCCTTTCCTCTTCTATAGTTCCCTTGCCTTCCTTGAGCTGCTTCTGCAGGCACTTGTTTCCCCTGAGGGGATAAAAACAGCTCTGGGGTAAAAGGTTAAGATTTCCCTTCCCTCACACCCCTCTCCTCCTTGATTTGACAATACTGGAGGCTGCCTTTGCAAAAACATTCTCCCTAGGGTTGCTGGTGTGACCCTGGGCCAGTCACAAGTTCTCTCAGAGCTGTTCTCACAAGGGCAGTTCTCGAGAGAGCTCTCTCAGCCCCACCTGCCTCACAGGGTGTCTGTTGTGGAGAGGGGAAGGGAAAGGAGTTTGTAAGCCGCTCTGAGACTCCTTTGGGTAGTGAAGGGCGGGGTATCAATACAACCTCCTCCTCCTCTTCTTCTTCTGATCTCACCTGGCTACTGGTGGGAGATGAGGGAAAGGGTTGCCAGATCCAGGTCGGGAAACTCCTAGAAGTTTGTAGATAGAGCCTGGGGCGGACAAGGACCTCAATGAGGTGCAATACCATAGAGTCCCCCCTCCAAAGCATCCAGTTTCTCCAGGGGAACTGGTCTCTGTAGTCCGGAGGTGAGCTGTAATTCCAGGGGAATCCCCAGGTACCACCTGGAGGCTGGCATCCCTAACCAGGAGCTAAGAGTGACCACGTCTCTGGAGACAGTGTCAGGTGAGTATCCTTGCTGGTCTGCACTAGAAGAGCAAGAGTCTTTAAGGTGCCGCCGGACTCAGTTCTTGCACATCTCTGGCGACATTCTGGGAAGGTTAAAAGACCTGGCTTGTTTGGAAGGCCTCTGCCTTGGATGTTATGGTGTTCTAGGTGGCGCTGCGGAACATCGGTTCTCTCTCTTTTTTGTTGCTTTGCCTGTTTTGTTGTGCATGCTGTTTTTCATCATGCAGAGAAAACGCCTTGAGGATCATGTATGGTTGAAAAGCCAGTTAATATTTATAGGTATTTCGATGGGGTTTTTTTTCCTTGGCAGGGGAGGGAGGTGGGGTTCATCTTTATTCCACCACACAGGATCTGGGCTGAGCTTCTGTTGTGGGTCTTTAGGCTGGGTGTGGACAGGGTCCGGAACCTCTGGCATGGGCTGAAGGGCAGGAGACAAAGGACTCCGAGAGGCAAAGGACTCCGAGAGGCAAAGGACTCCGAGAGGCAAAGGACTCCGAGGTGGTAGCCCAGAGTGAGCCAGGCCAGCCAATCCTGGAGCAACTCAGGAGTTGGCAAAAATGTTCTTTTTGTCTAAATTATACTGTGGGAAGGTGGCATGGCGTATAGCTCGATCTCGTCAGATCTCAGAAGCTAAGCAGGGTCGGTGCCTGGATGGAAGACCTCAAAGGAAGGCTCTGCAGAGGAAGGCGATGGCCAACCACCTCTGCTTCTCACTTGCCCTGAAAGATGTTTGCCTTGAAAGTTGCCGCGAGTTGGCTGCGCCTTGACAGCACTTGCATACGTAAATTATACCGTGCTTTTTTGTAAGCTGCTTTGAGTCTCTCTCTCTCTCTCTGTCAAGTCGCAGCCAACTTATGGCGACCCTGTAGGGCAGGGGGTGGCCAAACTGTGGCTCGGGGGCCGCATGTGGCTCTTTCACACCTATTGTGAGGCTCGGCAGGGCGGATGGGGAAGCGAAGGGGAGGCGTGCCTCCCCGATCGGTCTTCCCTTCCCCAGCCAGTGTTCCCCTCCCTGGGTAGGCTTGAGGTGGGGGAAAGCAGAGAAAGAAAGCAACTTTAAATGTGTTCTCAAAGCCCCCCCCCGGCCGGCTTGGTAAAGGCATTTGTCTCTTTAAATCCCTTCTCCAAGCCAAGCCAGCTGGAGTGGGGGGCGTGGGAGGCTTGGAGGATGCATTTAAAGTTGTTTTCTTTCCACCTCTCCCCCCTCCCCTCCCCCATCTATTTGCTTTCTTTCCACCTTTCCTTCTATCGTTCTCCCCTCCCTCCCCATCTGAAGTTAAATGTGTTCTCCAAGCCCCGCCACACCGGCAGACTGGCTTGGCTCGGAGAAGGCATTTGTCTCTTTAATGTGAAAATTTGCATATTTTTTCATTTAAAATGTATGTATTCATATCCTGTGGCTCTCAAACATCTGACGTTTATTCTACGTGGCTCTTGCATTAAGCAAGTTTGGCCACCCCTGCTGTAGGGTTTTCAAGGCATGTGATGTTTGCCATGACCTGCCTCTGCTTGGCAACCCTGGTATTCCTTGGCGGTCTCCCATCCAAATACTAACCAGGGCTGGCCCGATTAGCTTCGGAGACCAGATGAGCCTGGGCTATCCAGGTCAGGGTATCCAGGATTTGAGTCTCTAGCAATGAGAAAAAGGCGACTGAAATACTAAAAATAAGTAAATAAGGGTGCGGTCACATACACTAAATAACCCACTTTCAGTGCACTTTCCAACTTGATTTTGCTGGTTCACTCTGTTAACCCAAAAGCAGGCCACATTCAAACCTGAACCAAGCTTTGAATCAGCAGCCTTAAGGTAGTCTAGAAATTTACCAGAATAGATGGATAAAGGACAGGGAAGGAATTCAATTAAAAAGAAACAAGGAAGAAACCATAGCGTGCCGTTGAGCCCTAAGAGCTTCTCCTCCCAGTTTAGTGCACAATGTTCACCCCCTCACCTTTCAGGTTGAGGCTGGTCAGGCGTGGATGATTAACGCCAGTGGTGTCCTTGATGTGGTTGTTGGCAAAACTGGCGATCTGCAGGTAGGGCAGCTCCTCCATGGCGGCACTGGTCAACCGGTTGTTGTCCACCTTCAGCCACAGCAAGTGGGTGAGGCACGACAAGGGAGACAGGTCCCGGAGCAGGTTGTCAGACAGGTCCACGTAGCGCAAGTGGATGAAGCCCTGGATGATGGTGATGTCTGTCAACTCCCTGCCACAGAACCAGGGGCGGGAAATGGTATTATTCACCAAAACTTCAGCTCTAGCTTTTCGGCACTTCTGCCCAGCCCAGGAAAGGAATAGGATCTAAGGGTCGCCAACTCTGCGTTAGGAAATTCCTGGAGATTTGTGGGTGGTGGTGGTTGGGAAGGCAGGGTTTGGGGTGGGGAGGGAACCTCAGCAGGGTATAATGCCATGGAGCCCACCCCCCAAAGCAGGGATTTTCTCCTGGGGAACTGATCCCCATCACTTGTAATTCTGGGAGATCTCCAGTCCTCACCTGGAGACTGGCAACTCAATTCCAGTTTGGGAAATTCCTGGAATTTGGGGGCAGCGCCTGAGAAGGGCAGATGTTTGGAACTGGGGATGTGATGCTGTAAAGTCCACCCTCCGGAGGAGCCATCTTCTCCAGAGGAGCTGACCTCTGAAGTCTGGAGATCAGTTGCAACTCTGGGAGCTCTCCAGGCCTCACCTGGAGGCTGGCAACCCTATGAGCGTATTACTCCCGCACTCACTTTTCTCTGACCTCGAATTTCACAAAGGCGTGAGCCAAGCCGTTGCCAGTTTTACACAAAAGCGAGAGGCCTTCCTTGAAGTGTTCCTCGGTGAGAGGGTTGGAGACGGGGTGCTGGGAAAGAAAGCAGAGTTGAGGGGGAAGTGAGATGCCGCTCAGCTTATCCGATTCGCCCTGTCCTTTTGGATTTGCCACTGACTCAGGAGATGAGGCAGCGGCAGCATCTCCTACGTATTTCTCTCCCTCCCTCCCTCTCCTTTTCTCCTCCCGCTGGTCTGTTTGTGTGTAGTGGTTAAGTGCGCGGACTCTAATCCGGGAGAACCGGGTTTGACTCCCCACTCCTCCACTTGCACCTGGCTGGATGACCTTGGGCAAGCTGTAGTTCTGATAAGAGCTGTCCTTGAAAAAGAGCAGTTTCTGCCAGAGCTCTCTCAGCCCTGCCTACCTCACAGGATGTCTGTTGTGGGGAGGGGGAGGGAAAGGAGTTTGTAAGCCGCTCTGAGACACCTCTGGGTAGTGAAGGGCGGGGTAGAAATCCAATCTCTTCTTGTTGTTGTTGTTGTGCAAAACAGCTGGAGGGGCCCTGCTCAGGAGATCAGGCTGTGGTAGGAGGGCAGACGATGGTACAGCTGGACAGGTGGGAGAGCAAATCTACCACTGGCAGGTGCCAGGTGGTTTGTAAGTTGGTAGTTCCCAAGGGCCTGACCGGGATGGCCCAGGCTAGCGTGATCTCATCAGATCTCAGAAGCTAAGCAGGGTCAGCCCTGGTTAGTATTTGGATGGGAGACCGCCAAGGAAGTCCAGGGTCACCCACACAGAGGCAGGCAGTGGCAAACCATCTCTGGTATTTGATAAAGTGTGGGCATGCACACAAAAGCTCATACCTTGAATAAACCTTTGCTGGTGTTAAAGGTGCCCTGGGACCAATGCTCCCTCTAAGCTGTGGAGTCTTGTGAACAAAAATTCTGCTTTGTGAGCTACTGCCATTAAAGGTGTGAGCGAGCAATTTGGCTGCTGCATAGATCAGTTTGCTCTGGAGCCATAGTTCCTGAGCGAAGACAAAAATGTGTGAGCCAGAGGCTAAAAAACTGTGAGCTGGCTCACACTAACTCAGCTTAGAGGGAACACTGCCCGGGATTCTAAATTTGCACCCCCGAAACTGCTGCCTTTTGCCTTGAAAACCTTTACAGGGTCGTCGTACGTCAGCTGTGACTTGACAGCAACAACAACAAAAATCCTGATAAAATCCGGAGTCCGTTATCCTCGCCTGACAAACCCTGAGTCGGCTTCACCATACCTGCCATTCCTAAAAGAAGTTATCCTCTCTATGGTTTCCATTCTTTTTCCAGCTGGGTCTGATTCAAGAGGCTGAGTTCAGACATAACACAAAACTCTGGTTTATGTGAACTTTGGTTAGTTTGTTAACCCAGGATCCAGTTTACAGACCAGGGATCCCCAACATGGTGCCTGTTAGCATATTTCTTGGTGCCCACCCAATGTTTTCAGAAAGTGGGAAGGGCCTGGTGGGGCTTTTCCCCAGCAAGGCTTCTGATTGGCCATTGGAGATTTGATTGGCAGTACAGATTATTCAGCACATTGCCTTTGCGGCAGCTGCCACAGCAACACAAGGACCTTCACTGTGTATCTGAAGATAAGCCGTGGCAGCCATTTTGTCCGAATTCCAAAGGTGTCCACAGGCTCCAAAAGGCTGGGGACCCTTGTTACAGACACATACACAAGTTTAAAACAGCCTCTCTCCTGTCCCCTCCTTTCTAAGGAAAAAAAATACCGTGAGGCTGAAAAGCGATTCACAATGGGCCCACTTGGTCACCTTGCTCTAGGGTTGCCAGGTCTGGGTTGGGAAATACCTGGAGACTTTGGGGGTGGATCCAGGAGAGGGCGGGGCTTGGGGAGGGGAGGGGCCTCAGCATGGTCCAATGCCACAGAGTCCACCCTTCAAGGCAGCCATTTTCTCCAGGGGAGCTGATCTCTGTCAGCTGGAGGCCAGTCGTAAAAGCGGGCGATTGTCCAGGCCCCACCTGGAAGCTGGCAACCTACCTTGCTAACAATTTATTTCCTCCCTCCCTCTCTCCCTTCCTCATTTGCTTTTCTCATTGGGGAGGACTACAAAATTATTAAGCGACCCAATTAGGGCGGCCAGCCTCCAGGTGGAGCCTGGAGATCCCCCGCTTTTACAACCCATCTCCAAGCTACAGCGATCAGTTCCTCTGTTGAAAATGGCTGCTTTGGAGGGTGGGCTCCATGGCACTGGACCATACCGAGGCCCCTCCCCTCCCCAAACCCCGCCCTCTCCCGGCTCCCCCCCCCAAGACTCCAGGTATTTCCCAACTTAGAGCTGGCCACCCTAAACACAGAATACATCCAATAAACAATGCAACAAAACTAAACCACACAAAGAGCAATGAAATGAAAAAGGACATTGTAATAAACCTTGAAACAAAGCAATACTGAGGGAGGAAGAAGAACTGCCTGAATTTTTTCACGGATACAGGGAATGCTTTCAGAGTTTAGCTCTCTAAAGTCCCATTCACTTCATTACAGAAGGGTTAAGTACATGCTTGAATTTCTCTCGCAGAAATGAACAGGACTTTAAAACTTGCATGCTTTAGGCATAATGTAATAGACCTTATTCACACTTCACCTCTTCTTCCTCTTCTTCAGCACCTTCCTTCTCCTCTTCTTCTTCTCCCTCTTTCTCATCAGCCTCTTCCTTCTGATCTTCATTGTCGAAGTCATCTTCAGGTTCCTCGTCAGACATTTTTGGTGGCTGGGACTTTCAAGACAGAGGGAGATAAAAAATTGGGTGTTGGAAACTGGCTGGCCAGAGACAATGAGTACGAAGTGTGTACTCAGCTAGGAATATCCCTCAACCCTCCAAAACGGCCATTTCTTACCATCTCCTGGGCAAGGGACCCATGAACACCCCGTGGCTCTGCTAAACCACATTTTATATGCCCACAGGCTGGGGTTATTTCTTCAGTGAATCCCCTACTTTGCACTAGCCTCCACCCTGTCCCGATTATTATGATCATAAATGGCCTGAGAGACGATCCTGCAAAGGTCAGCCTGGGGTTTTGAAACTGATGGGGCTCAGTTTCCTAAGGTGTGGTCCTCTTTTGGGGTGACCACCAGATATAAGGGAGGAAAGCAAGGCTGTTAGGCATTCAGTAGATGTGCAGAAAAGGGGGGGGCAGGTGTAGTCCATCTGGGGTTCCGGTTTAAAGGTCCAGCAGCCTGGCCGGCTTCTTTTGTCCCTAGTGATCTTGATAGGGTTACCAACCTCCAGGTGGGGTCTGGGGATCTCCCGGAATCAGAACTACAGGCATCAGTTCCCCTGGAGGAAAGGGCTCCTTTGGAGGGTGAACTATATGGCATTATAACCATGCTGAGGTCCCTCCCCTCCCCAGATCCCCAGGAATTTCCCAATCTAGAATTGGTATCCCTAGATCCTGAACCCTTTTGCCCTCTGACTCCCATAGTGATGCTTAAATTTCAACCGGGGCCACCTGTCCCTCTACCAAAATATTTCCCGTTAATCCCCTACACTCTTCTGGTGGGGAGGGGGGAGGGGGGGAAAGGTATCAAACCCCCACCCAGGCTCTGAGCTGCGGCAGAAGTTTTGATGAAGGCAAGAGAAAGCAAGAGATAGTTTGTTATTTTCGTTGCTATGGTCGCTGGAGGCAGGTGAGGAGGCGGGAACTGTTGCTAGGAAGCTTGCTGCCTTGGCAACCATGGAATAATTGATGGGTTGGGCCAACTGCGCCGGAGAGGCTGGCGTTCCGCTAAAGCGGATTGGCTGAGAGAGGGGCGTGTGATTTGCATAAAGGAGCCCTTCTAAGGGGTGGGACCGGAAGCAGCTGGCTGGGAGAGCGTGACTCATCATTATGCTGATTTAAAGCAACAGGAGGGAAATAGAGGCTGGCTGGTGCGAGATGGTTAGAGGCAAAGGAGGACAGCAGGGGTCCTGTCCCTTTAAGAGAAGCGCTGAAGAGGGATTGGGGGCAAGGGCAGCTTATCCCCACAAGCCAAAGAAGAGCTGCAGCTTCCCAGAGTCCCTCTTTGAGGTATTAAAGGGACAGAGCTCCATTTGCACCTGGCCAGGTCAGCTTTGAGAACATGTGTCCCCTTTCCATATTTGGAGCAGTCGCTTTCGAGATTTTTGTCTGCAAGGAATAGTTTCTTCATTGACTTCTCTGCCCTGTGACCTCCTCACTTGCAGAGGGTCCTGATCCGTGTTCTTTAAGCTCACCTTCAGTGCCTGAACTTGGTGATGCGATCAATCCATTTTAGATTCTGGACTTAATCTAGTCCTATTACACTGCTTATTAGAAAGTATCACTGTATTGACTGCAGTGGTTTACAGAGTGCAATCGGCCTCGAGTGTCAGTGAGAAAGGCAGGCCATACATAATGTAAATAAATAAATAATGGACTCGTTCTCCCTCCTTTAGATGGCAACTTGCACATCAAATGTGAAACACAGAATGGAAATATTTATATATTAATTTACTTCGTTTATATCCCCGTCTTTCACCCCAGTGGGGAATTGGGGACCCAAAGTGGCAAACATTCCTCTGTCCTCACAACAACCCTGTGAGGTAGGTCAGGCTGAGAGTGTATGGCTGGCCCTAGGTCACCCACAAGCTTCCACAACACAAGTGGGGATTCGAACCTGGATCCTAGTCTAACACTTTTAGCGGCTACACTAGCCAGCTTCTCTGGTGTGATCTCACAGTCGGCATATATAAACACAGATGGGGTAACCTGATTCTATGCACATGCATAGTGTACTGGGCACAATACAGTCTGCAACTGGGGATCCCCTGATGATGACCCTGCAAGCCTGGACCCTGAACTTCTACCCTGACTCTGATGCCACTATTGCATGAAGTGAAAATTCAGCTGAGAGCACAGGATCTAGGGTATCCAACTCTTCCTTGGGAAATTTCTGGAGATTTGAGGGCAGAGCCTGGAGATAGGAGAGTTTGGGGAGGGGAAGGGGCTCAGCAGAAATGTGATTCCATATAGCGGGTCCCCAACGTGGTGCCCTTGGGCTCCCTAGCACTGCTGACATCTTTTCTGGCACCACAAGATGCTTTTGGAAAGTGGGCAGTGCCAGGAGGAACTTTTGCCCAGCAGAGTCTCTGATGAGCCATTGGAGACCTGATCGGTGGTGCAGATTTCTTGAAAGTTGTTTCAGCAGTAACTGAACCCACAGGACAAGAGACTTGTTAGTTAGTTTGTTTATTGGATTTATACCCTGCCCTCCCCACGGAAGCAGGCTCAGGGCGGCTGAGGTAAGCTGTGTATATGCAAGAAAAGGTTTTAAAGCCATATCTTAGTTTTAATATATCCTGTTAAGCAGAGCTTCTGCCTGAAATGCTGAAGCGTTGCTGTTAAATTTACGTGTGACCTCACTTCCTGACATTTTGTGGTTGGCTCCATCCCCCCACCCCCCGCGGCAGCCATTTTTGTGGTTGTGCCCGCCCACCCTGTGTCAGGAGTTCAAAGGTGCTCACAAGGCTCCAGAGAGTTGGAGAGCTCTGCCATGGAGTCTTTTATCAATGATCTGGATGAAGGGGTAGAAGGGCTACTCATTAAAATTGCTGATAATGCCAAATTGCCTCGAGTGTCAGTGAGAAAGGCAGGCCATACATAATGTAAATAAATAAATAATGGACTCGTTCTCCCTCCTTTAGATGGCAACTTGCACATCAAATGTGAAACACAGAATGGAAATATTTATATATTAATTTACTTCGTTTATATCCCCATCTTTCACCCCAGTGGGGAATTGGGGACCCAAAGTGGCAAACATCCCTCTGTCCTCACAACAACCCTGTGAGGTAGGTCAGGCTGAGAGTGTTTGGCTGGCCCAAGGTCACCCACAAGCTTCCACGGCACAAGTGGGGATTCGAACCTGGATCCTAGTCTAACACTCTTAACGGCTACACTAGCCAGCTTCTCTGGTGTGATCTCACCATCGGCATATATGGGGTAACCTGATTCTATGCATATGCATGGTGTACTGGGCACAATACAGTCTGCAACTGGGGATCCTCTGACGATGACCCTGCAAGCCTGGACCCTGAACCTCTACCCTGACTCTGATGCCACTACTGCATGAAGTGAACATTCAGCTGAGAGCACAGGATCTAGGGTTGTAGGCTGGTCCTGCATTGGGCAGGGGGTTGGACTAGATGGTCTGTATGCCCCCTTCCAACTCTTATGATTCTATGATTCTACTCTATGGAATTACAAACCAGAGGCCACACAAAGGAAAAGAAGGCTGATATACTTAACTGTGTGCAAACCAAACATTAACATATACAGTGTGTAACTAGTACAGTGCAAAGTGAAAACAGCCCCTGTCTACTGTGCATAATACAGTAAGGTATGACCATTCATGTATAAAAATTCAGTACATGATATTGTGAATTATGGCAGTTAGTAAAGTACAGCAATTGACAGTCTGTCTTATTGGATTTATACCCTGCCCTCCCCACTGAAGCAGGCTATTAACAGTCCCATTGCGGCATGGCCTTTTACAGCTGTAGACTGTGGTTTATCAGCCAATAATAGAGGATAAAAGGGTACATTTAAATCATATATCTGTGATCCAATTGCTCATGTATAGTTCTGATAATCTTTCATGTACAGCTCAGTACCTTTTGTGATTTTCTACAGAGGTCTCTCCCCATTTTTTAACTCTCCGAAGCTGCCATTTTCTCCAGATGAGTTAATTTCTGTAGTCCGGGGAGCAGTCGTAATTCTAGGAGAGCCAAGAAAGAAAAAACGCTAAGAACAATCAAAATTGTAAACAAACTGATATGCATTAAAATATTATTGTTCTATTAAACTTAGTGTCTTCAATATTATTGTAAGCCAAATTTACTATGTAAACTATGTTTGAAGTATTCCCACAAACTCCTCCGAAACCTGGCCGTGACAGCTTCCGTGTTAGCGCGCTCGCAGGCACTAAGAAATCAGGATCTAAAGAAATACTTCAAAAACATAGTTTACCTAGTAAATTTGGCTTAGAATAATATCGAAGCCACTGAGATTAACAGAACAATAATATTTTTTAATGCGTATCAGTTTGTTTACAGTTTTCACGGTTGGTTCTCGGCGTTTTTTCCTTTCTTGATTCAGTCTCACATGTTGAGAGTCCCACTTTGGTTTTCCCACCTGGAGGATGGAAAGTCCACAGCGGGCATTTACCTCCCTCTCTCTTTCTCAGGGGCAAAGCAGTGTGTTCCCTCTAAGCTGAGTTACTGTGAGCTAGCTCACAGTTTTTTAGCCGCCGGCTCACACATTTTTGTCTCGGCTCAGGAAGGGATGGCTCCACAGCAAACTAATTTATGCCACAGCCACATCACTTGCTCACAACTTGAATGCCAGAAGCTCACAAAGGAGAATTTTTGCTCACGAGACTCCACAGCTTAGAGGGAACACAACAGGGACAAAGGTAATTTAAAGGGCTTACTCCTCCTGTCTCTCTTGGGGGCTCAAAGCAGAAAAGGGGTGGTGCCACGTTCATATCTGTGCTGCATTCTGGCTTACTTTTACCCTTGAGTAACAATCAGCAGTTGTCCTCCCAGGACGCTGAAGCCATTAACAGGTCTTTTCATTGAGGAGCTCCGAACAAGTTTCCAAATAGGGTTGCCAACCTCCAGGGGGTCAAGTAACGAATAAATATACACTGCAAGAAACTTTTGTAAATTAATGTTCTGTTTATAATTATTAACATTCTATAAAGTGCATTGCGCGTTCTTATAACATCCTAATCAGGTATATATGTTCAGTACATTCAATATAACAGTTCATACAATATAACAACGACCAGTCAATTTTGCATCAGTATTTTACATTAATTTACAAAAGTTTCATGCAGTGTACATTTATTAATTACTTGACTTTCCTAACACTGCAGCTCAGGTTGCTAGTTGCTGCAACCTCCAGGTGGTGACTGGAGATCTCCCGCTATTACAGCTGATCTCCAGGCAACACAGATCAGTTCACCTGGTGAAAATGGATGCTTTGGAAGGTGGTCTGGTCTCTATGGCATTATAGCCCGATTGATGTCCCTCCTCTCCTCAAACTCCGCCCTCCTCAGACTCTGCCCCCAAATCTCCAGATATTTCCCAACCCTGAGCTGGCAACCCTACTTCCAAAGCATCCCAGGATTCCAAAAATCACCCATCTAGGCTTGCTGGGACACAGGTGTGAATTTAGGGGGAGCTGGGACAAACTTGGATGAAAGAATTTAGGGTGAACAACGATCGTAAATGTCAGTTCCTTTTGAATGATTTGACTCCTGAAATTACTGTTAAAATTGCTAAATTTCCAGCGGAAGTTTTGGCATCGAGCAGTTTTTCTTGCTGGTGGCAACATTTGTCACAGTAGAAATTCCTTCCTTCCTTCCTTCCTTCCTTCCTTCCTTACTTCCTTCCTTCCTTCCTTCCTTCCTTCCTTCCTTCCTTCCCCCCCTCTCGTTATGAAATTCTTGTATGAAGTTTGATATCTGATGAATTTTGTATTCTGTTTTTTATTGACTGGATTATTATTTAGTTGTGATTGCCGATATGCCAATAAAGGATAGGCCTCGTACTCCTCTAAATAGTACTTTTCCTTGTCTCCAATTAAAACATTAGAATGTAATCAAAAGGGATGTGCTGTATTAGGTTAGCTCTGCAAAATCAGGGGGAAAGGAAGTTAATAGCAAAGAAATGCTAACTTCAGATAACCACCACAGAGGAAGGAGAAACGAACGTGCTCAGATTTTTTCAAACAGAGGTGACAAAAGCTTGTGAAAAGGGGAGATTTCTACAGTCGCAAAGACCACTGGCCAGCTTAAACAACATCTATCTGCCTGTCTTGGTTTTTTCCCTGGCTGCCAGGGCCTCTGAGACATTTTTCTAGGTCATTGCTGCTAATTTTAGTAGCAGAATTTGAAGATGGAAGAGATTAGGACCTGCGTGCTTTGCGGGTTTATGAGGACAAAAACCACCCTCCCCCTTAACATGGAGTTCCTTCATTCTTAATTTATAGTTTGCATTTTTCTGCTTTGGCTTGCAGTCTCCCCCCCATCATTTCCCTTTCATTTTATGGTTTTTCTCTGAGCTGAGGTCATCTCTCAATTAGCCACCTAGCCAGGCCTCCTGATTCAGTGGTAGCTTGATCCTAGGCGTGTTTACTCAGGAGTGGGGTTTGCTCCCAGGGAAGAAATCCCCACTACCATCAGGAACAGCAAATGTCTATATCAGTGATGGCAAACCTTTTAGAGACCGAGTGCCCAAACTGCGACCCAAAACCCACTTATTTATCGCAAAGTGCCAACACGGCAATTTAACCTGAATACTGAGGTTTTACTTTAGAAAAAACAACTCATACATTAACTTAAGATGATCCAAACAAAGTAAGGAAAGCAATCCCAAATGCTTTCATTTACTTAAAATTATTTGGCAGAGAATTCGACACTTTAATGATGGTCTGGGCCTGGCTGGGGCGATGGCACGCGTGCCCACAGAGAAGGCTCTGAGTGCCACCTCTGGCACCCGTGCTATAGGTTCGCCACCACTGGTCTATATCATGGTGGGAAACAATTCAAGAGATCCCTTCTGGAGGCTGCGGTGGTAGGCAACTGATGAGACAAAAACAGTTGATGCGGCCTGGCCCATTCCCATCTTTGCAAGATTGAGACCACCACACTTTCAGGTGCATTTTTCATCTATGTTAATGAGGGCAATCTTTATATTCCGCATTCAATAGTTCAGGGACTACATTATATTCTCCTCTCAGCTACAGCAGTTCAGCTTCTCCTGTGGGATCTGGCCCACACAGAACAGGACACGGCCGCTCAAACATTGTAGCACCAATGCCTCATGTGTGGTTATTTGTCACGCTAACGCTTGGAAGATGCTTTTTACTAGAGATTATAACTAGGGTTGTTGACGACCTGGACAAAAAAGGTTCTGTTTTTTTCGATAGCGGCTTTAATGTGAGGAAATGGGCAGTTGAAGTTGGGACGCCAGGCCTACCACTCTAGTGGGAGACCTCCAAGCATCCTGCTGCTTGGTTCACTGGTGCCTCTGAGTTACTGGTGAGTTGAAATGGTGGCTGAATGGAGTGTGCAGTGGCACACTGTCATTTCTGGTAAAAACTGGAAGTGACATAGTGAATGTTCTAGAATGTACAAAAACTATGTTTTTTTACCGTAGTGTTTTTCTGAATTCTAGAGCGTCTGAACACCACATCCCATTAGGCTTCCATGAAAGGAACAGGGCATATTTTTCCCTCTAGGATCCTGACAGCCCTAGTTATATCATTGATAACTGCATAGCTGAAACTTCCATTTGAAGTGAGGGATGGGGAGGATATCACCACAGGCTGTTTAGAGGACGTTATGGATAGACAGGGTCACTGTTATGTTACGTCCCATGTCAGGATCTCTTCCTGAGTGAGAACTGAAACACTGGGCTCTCAGTGAAGGTTCCTCATGCTCAGAGAAAGACTTTCTTCTCTGGGGTTGCTGCTGAGACCTACATTGGCTTTCAAAGACGAGGATTTTGGGAACAACCTCCTCTTCTAACCCCTTTCTTCTGCCATTTGGAAGCAGTTCTTTTCTTGGGGTTTGAAGGGGTAAAGTCACATGTTATTTTGAACATTTTCACTCAGCTGTGGTAATTCCAAAACAGAAAGAACCACCCTTCCTGGCAGAAGCAAACGACTGGTAGGAAGATTTGCCTGTTCTCCTCTAAGGATGTCCTCTTCTCTCCGAGGAGAAACATTCTTGAGAATAACCAACATTCTGTTTCGTGAGCAAAGAGGCATTGAAGACAGCCACGTTTCCAAATACCTGATTGACAAACATTCAGGCCCAGCTCCACCTTTGTGAACTCTGCCCTAGCCTCAGTTCAATCCTCCTAGTGACTACGTCCATGGTTCTAACCAGACTGAAGTCCAAGGCTACGGCAGCCATCCTTCATGCAGCACAGTGCCATTTCTCAGCCCAGCACACCAATCCTGTCAATGTATAGCTTTGAGCGTCCTACATTTATGAATTTTCTGTTGCCTGCTGTCTTCTTGTTAAGTCGCTCACTTAACAAAGCAGTCAGAGAGTGATTCAGCAAGAACACAACTTTATTCTTCCACTCGAACACAACTCCAACACGGATCAATATCTGATAGCCAGAACAGCCTTTACATTGCAGCTGTCCTGCTTTTAAACATTCCCGGCTAATGTAGCCACACCCACTGAACAAATACCAACCAATAAGGTTGTTCACATAAGGACCAATCACGGATGTTCCCGCTCAGGGAGCTTGCTTGAAAGTGATTGGTTAGGTGCTTCCTGGGCCAGTAACACGATCGGATGGATTTGGATCCAAGCCCAGGACGAAGCTTTACATTACACTTCAATTTGGTGTTTCACAACATATCATGCATTCAAGGCAGCTTTGAATACACTACACTTCTGTTTTAAGTTTGTCTTTGTTTTCTTTCCTGAGGGGATTAAAAAAAAAAAAGGAAGTAGCAAAGAGGACACTAGTGGTAGTTGTGGACTGCTGTTTACAGAGCCCTCAGAACAACATCCGTCTGGAATTGAAGGCATTTGGTTTGATAACACTTAATACACTTAGGTCCCGTTCACACTAGGCGATTTGGGCCGGGAGCGGGACAGTTCGGGGCCGGATCAAACCGGCGCAATCACACCACAACATCTGGGAAGCGTCTTGCTTCCGTGCCCGAACTGTCCCTTCCCCGCACAAATCCGCCGCAAACTGAACCACCTACCTTAGGTGGTTCAAATGGACGCGGCGCGGCAAGCGGGGCGTTTGATCGCCGGCGCGTCCTTGCGCCGGCACAACCCCGGCCCGGATCCAAACTGCGCATGCTCCGACATGCGCAGTTCGGCCGGCTAGGCGTCTGACCTGTGTTTTCTCCCCGGCGTTTGATTGTGCCAGGGAGAAAAGGCGCAGCGGCCAGGGGATCCGTGGGATCCCGCCGCGGCGTCTCAACGTTGGTGCGGCTTTTCCCCTGCCATGTGGCAGGGGCGTTAATACACAATTCAGCTGCAGAGATTATCTTTCTGCTACTGGCCACCAGGGGGCGCTCTGAGACTAGTTATTGGTATCCTATTTTTTTCCCCACCAGCCCGAAGACAAGATTGGAGGATTTCCAGACATGGTCACCCCAGTGCTAGCAGTAAAATATACCTTGTTCATATGATCAAGGGGGAGGGGGGGGAAGGGGATTAATGATGCTGTGCTGTGCTGCAGAAAAATAAACGAGCCTGGGGTGTTTCTGTATAACAGCCTGGATTAGCGGAGGCCTCTCTGTTTGGTTCCTCTCCCATAAGGCTTTGCAGGAATAGCTATTGTCATCTCTCAAGCTTCTCTGGAGCCTGACAACGCACTCTGCTCTCAAAAGAATAGTTTACATGTCTCTAGGTTTATCATTTAACTCACATACTGTGTCAAAGACTCTTGGTGTGAAGGTCTGTGGTGACATCGGCTGAAGCAGGCGTCTGTGCTTCCGATGAGGCCACAATAAAGTTTACACATAACGTCCTCGACTGTCTGGGGTAACTAGGATATGAGATCAGGGTAAAATTGTTATCTTTATTGTGATATCTTTCTGCTCAAAGTGCGTTAACCTTGCATCATCCATGTGGGCTGCACCTATGGGTAAAGAGGGTATAAATTGTTGGAGATTTCTTTGTTCTGGGCTGGTCATCAACCAGCTCTCTGTGAGCTCTTGTTGACTAGACCGGGGCACTCTGTATTTCATACTAGTGCACTATCTTTGTGTTGAAGTATTCTGTGCTGGAGGAGTTAGTGCTGGAGAAGACTCTTGAGAGTCCCTTGGACTGCAAGGAGATCAAATCAGTCAGTCCTAAAAGAAATCAACCCTGACTGTTCCCTGGAAGGCCAGATACTGAAACTGAAGCTCAAATACTTTGGCCACCCAATGAGAAGGGAGCCCTCACTGGAGAAGACCCTGATGCTGGGAAAGATTGAAGGTCAAAGAAGACGGGGACGGCAAAGGATGAGATAAGCATATGGAGCAGAGGTCCATCAGTGGCTATTAGCCACAAGGTATAGCTAGGGGCTCTGGGGCAAGTGATGCTCTGTCTTCTTGGTGCTGGGGGGGGGTCAACAGTGGGAGGGCTTCTAATGTCCTGGCCCCACTGGTGGACCTCCTGATGGCACTGTTATTTCTGGCCACTGTGTGACACAGAGTGTTGGACTGGATGGGCCTTTGGCCTGATTCAACATTGGCGTCTCTTATGTTCTTATGAGATGGTTAGTGTCATAGAGGCAACGAACATGAAATTGAGCAAATTTCAGAGGACGGTGGAAGACAGGAGCGCCTGGCATGATGGGGTCCATGGGATCGCGACGAGTTTAAAAAAAGGGGGGGGAATGAAATGCTTAGGGCCTACAAAAATCTATTAAATTTTGCCCAAAATGGGGGGGGGGACCCAGAAAGTTTAAATATTTAAATTTTTTATCAAAAAAAATTTTTTAATATTGAGATTATTATGGTAGAAGGGCCCCACAAAAGTCATAATGTGGTCCTAGATCTGGGGGCACTGCCTGAGGAAGGAGCTTTGCAGGGATGTGACGTTACAGAGTCTGCCCACCAAAGCAGCCATTTTCTCCAGGGGAACTGATCTCTGTAGTCTGCGGATCAGTTATCATTCTGGGAGATGCCTCCAGGCCACACCTGGAGGTTGGCAGCCCTCCCAGGAGGATCCAGCCTGTTACGGGTAGAACCTGCCATATTCGGAGCATGGAATCAAGAGTGACAACTATCCGGGGGGCTTGTTCGCTGCCTTTCCAGGCTCTTGAGTGCTGGTTATCGACCAGGCCAAAGAGGTAACCCATTACAGGGCAAAATCAGAGAAATCATGGGAGAAACTGCAATCCCTCGCAGAGGGGGCACAGCTTAAAGTCTTAGCCAAGACGGAGTTGCCACAGAACAACAATTCTAGGGAGACCAGGGGTCATTTCATAGGAAAAGAGGTGCAGGAGCTCATTAGCATAACTTATTTGGATATGCCACACCCCCTGACATCACCGGAAGTGTGTCAGAAGGCAACACCCACCGCTCAGGCTCCACTGGACTGTTTTGGATTGCTAGCTGTTGGGGGGGGGGGGAACGTGCAGATCTGTCCTTGCAGAGGAGGGAGAGCTTGTACCTGAATAAGACTTGGTCTTAAAGGTGCCACTGGACTGTTTTGGACCTGTTGGCTCTGCAACTTACCTGGCTGCTTCTTGCTCCTCGTGGCCTGACTGAGGGCTGCTGGGAGCAGGGGGTGGGGCTTGTTGCATGGGCCCGCCCCCTGGGCTCCTTACTGCCGGAGCTCCGCTCCTGTGCGCTTCCGCAGGAAATGACCCCTGAGGGAGACTAACACACAGTGAACGTCCCCAGCGCCACCTTGACTGTTTTTCCCTTCTGGTGCCAACTAAACACATCCCAAGGCAGAGGAAATGGAAGAAGCCGATCTATGAAGTAGTCAGGTCCTTGGTCGCAAAGCCAGTCTTGTCTCCTGACTGGAAGCAGCAGGAAAGCGCAGTCAAGTTGCAGCCAACTTTCCAGGCAAAAGACGTCCAGGTTTGCCACTGCCTGCCTCTGTGTAGAGTCCCTGGACTTCCTTGGGTGGTCTCCCATCCGAATACTAAGCAGGGCTGACCTTGCTTAGCTTTTGCGATCTGAGGAGATCAGGCAAGCCAGGCCAAGGCCTCAGGTAGCCTGCTCTTTGGTCTACTTAACTGGGGATTGAACTCGAGGCCTCCTGCATGCAAACTAGGTGGCTCTGAGCTACAGTTTTCCTACTGAACACCAGAGGGCAGGAACAAACAGCTGTGGGCACAGCCTTTAATACATGTGACCACCATTGTTGTGTAGGAGATGGAGTATCAGAATAGTATCTGGGAGACCAAGCCTTGTGAGGAAAGGCTGAGGGACTTGGGAATGTTGAGTCTGCAGCGGAGGAGGTTGAGGGGGGACATGACGGCTCTCCTGAAGTGTCTGAAGGTCTGTCCCTTAGAGGAGGGCAGGGAGCTGTTCCTGTTGGCAGCAGAGGAGAGGACTCTCGCAAGAATGGGTTTAAATGAAGGGCGGGGAGGTACCGGCTGGATATTAGGAAAAACCTGTCTACAGGGGCTGGATATTAGGAAAAACCTTTCTACAGGAAAAGTTGTGCAACTGTGGAATCAGCTGCCTAGGGAGGTGGTGAGCCCTCACTGGCAGTCTTGAAGCAGCAGGTGGACAAAGGCATATTAGAGATATACCGAATTATCTGGTACCAAACAAACCAGAATTATTGTTATTATCTTTATTGGAAAACTGTGATTTGCGAAGTTCAAAGAAAATGTTAGTTTGTCAGGAATGCTCTAGGCCAGTGGTTCTCAACCTGTGGGTCATGACCCCTTTGGGGGTCGAACGACCCTTTCACAGGGGTCGCCTAAGACCATTGGAAAACACAAATTTCCGATGGTCTTAGGAACCGAGACACATCCTGCATATCAGATATTTACATCACGATTCATAACAGTAGCAAAATTACAGTTAATGAAGTAGCAACGGAAATAATTTTATGGTTGGGGGTCACCGCAACATGAGGAACTGTATTAAAGGGTCGCGGCATTAGGAAGGTGGAGAACCACTGCTCTAGGCTGAGCCTGCGTGGAGCAGGGGGTTGGACTAGATGTCCTGTGTGGCCCCTTCCAACACTGCGATTCTATGATCGCCACTCTGCCAAGGAAACTCAGGCCAGTCACATTCTCAGTCTAACCTACCTTGCAGGGCAATTGTGGTGATGATATAATAGAGATCGATGCAAACCACTTCTGGGTCCTCATTATGGAGAAAGGTGGGATTGCAAAGGAATAACAAACGCTGCCCTTTTGTTGGAATTGCAAGTTGCTTACAGTTCAGTCATTACAGAGTTAAATGTTGTTTGTTAGGAAACAGGATGTTACCTTACATAATGTAAGGTACATAATGTATTCAACGGTGGGAAAGTTTGTGGGAGTTGTTCATCCTAATGAAGTGACCTGTAACCTTTGTATTGGTCAACTAACATCTTGTTTGTAGAAATGCTTTGATCTAGCATTAATGTATTCACAAGGTTTATGGCCCTTTGTGTGAACAAAAAGATAGAAAGATGTAGCTGTTAGCATGTATTACTGAAAGTAACTGCAAGTATGTAACCTTTTTATTTTATTTCTTTTATCCAAAGTACCATACCCATGTTTTATTTTGTTTTATAGTAAATATATTTTTTCTTTTACTAAGTGTGTGCTCTTGTGTTTGCAATACAACCATCGACCCTGAATTAAAGAATCCCAACACCTTTTGACTGGGCAGCGGGCCTACTGTGACTTGGCGAGGCACTCCAAACTTATAGCGCCATCCACTAAATTCTAGATGTTCTTTATTATAGCTCCCACAGATTGTGACCCACTTGCACCGATCATCGTCCTGCAATAGAATCATAATACAATACCAGGGGGGGTCCCCAACCTGGTGCCCACCAAGCATTTTTAGAAAGTGGGTGGGGCTTTTGCCCAGAAAGAATTCTGATTGGCCACTGGAGATCTAATTGTCAAGTGCAAATGCAGAGAGAATTGCTTTCGCCGCAGCTGCCGCCGCAGCACAAGGATGTTCACCATGGAGCTGAAGGTAAGCTGTGGAGAAGCAAGAAAATGAACAACGTGCTCATTTAAGAAGTTGTCCGGTTAAGCAGACCTTCTGCCTGAAATGTTGAAGAGCTGCTATGACAGTTACGCATAACTTCATTCCCTAACACATTGTGGTTAGAAAAATTCAGGTGGGGGTAGTAGCCGTTCTGGTCTGAAGCAGCAGGACAAATTCAGAGTCCAATGGCACCTTTAAGACCAACAAAGGTTTATCCAGGGGTCCTTTCGTAGAAAAAGAGGTGCAGGAGCTCATTAGCATAAATTATTTGCAATTTAGCAAAAATTATTTGCAAAGTAATTCATTAGCATAACTTATTTGCACATGCCACACCCCCTGACATCATTGGAAGTGTGTCAGAAGGCAACACCCACCGCTCAGGATTGCTAGCTTTTTTGGGGGGTGGGGGAAACGTGCAGATCTGTCCTCGCAGAGGAGGGAGAGCTTGTACCTGAATAAGACTTGGTCTTAAAGGCGCCACTGGACTGTTTTGGACCGGGGGGCCGGGGCTCTGCAGCTTACCTGGCTGCTTCTTGCTCTGGCTGAGGGCTGCTGGGAGCAGGGGGCAGGGCTTGTTGCATGTGCCCACCCCCTGGGCTCTTTACTGCCGGAGCTCCGCTCCTGTGCGCTCCTGCAGGGAATGACCCCTGGGTTTATCCAAGGTGTGAGCTTTCGTGTGCAAGGCTCACTTCCTCAGATACATCGAAATGGAAGGTAATCCTTGGTCTATTGCTCCTTCCATTTCTATAGTTCCAGGTGTTTAGCTGTGTTGGTCTGAAGCAGTAGAACAAAACGAAAGCTCACACCTTGAATAAACCTAACCCTTTTGTTGGTCTTAAAGGTGCCACTGGGCTCTAAATGTGTTCTTCTGACAAATGGAATAAAACCTCAAGGGTTACTTATAGGGAAAAAGGAGGGTAGAGGGGGCAGCCATTAGGAGGGGCCACTCAGAACCAAGATGCCTATGCAGAGCCGAAATTGGATCAGGTGGCCAGTAAGATCAATGGATAGCAAATTAGCACATAAATACAAGAGTTAACAAAAAGATGTGGCAGCCATTTTGTAGTTCTGCCCATCACCCTGTGCCAGAATTCCCAAGGAACCCGCAGGCTCAAAAAGGTTGGGGACTGATATGCCTTCTGCAGTTTTTTTTTCTTCAAAAAAGTGAAGGTAATGGAGAGAGTCCTAAATGAGGGAGCCCCCGGATTCAAATGCTAGCTCAGCCATGGAGCTACCTTTGAGCCAGGCACTCTCCGGGCAAATCCAAAGGATAAAAAACAGAGAAAAGCTCAGGAGTAAGTTTTCTCTTGGCCCAATCAGGGCAAAGGTTTCCCAGAATGTACACACCTTTTATGTATGACGCAAGCAGTTTAATAAGTGGGGGAGATTGAGTAATTGGCAACTGGGGTTAAAGGTCTTCAGGTTCAAGGTGGTAACCTACCATTACACCTTTAAAAAAGGGAGGCAATGTGGGACTTCATCCTTACCCACTGCATTGGTATTTTAGTCAATGACAAGCAATTGAGCAACCACATTACCTTAGTGTAGTGGTTAGGAGCGCGGACTCTAATCTGGGAGAACCAGGTTTGATTCCCCACTCCTCCACAGGCAGCTGCTGGTGTGACCTTGGGTCAGTTACAAGTTCTTTCAGAGCTGTTCTCTCAAGAGCTCTCTCAGCCCCACCGACCTCACAGGGGGTGTCTGTTGTGGGGAGGGGAAGGGAAAGGAGATTGTAAACCGCTCTAAGACTCCTTCAGGTAGTGAAGGGCAGGGGTGTAGATCCAATCTCTTCTTCATAATTTGATAACATCAGGCACCCAGATGGTCCTAGGTGTTACACTTCTTTGCTTTATGGCTATTTTTCTCTGAGATTTTTCACACACGCCCTTTAGTTTTAAAATTTAGATCCGACTCCTGGCCTTGGCTTAAAGAACTGAAGGGGGGGTAAAGGTCCCATGATCCAAAGGCACTCCATGATATTCCAGACCTGTTCATGGATGCCAACTCTGGCTTGAGAAATTCCTGGAGATCTGGAGACCGACGGTGGTAAGAGTTTGGAGAGCAGGAGAGCGCTCAGCAGGATTTTTGCCGGGATTGTGTGGTACGCCCCAACCCCCCCCCCCCCCGGTAGTTGTCATTTCTCCATCAGGGGAAAGGATCTCTGGAGATCAATTTTACTTCTGGGAGACCACCAGGCCATACCTGGGAGTTGGCATTCCTAGGTGACCGTAGCACACCCTCTGACTAGCTTAACTCACAGGGGCGTTCTTGTGAGGATAAAACTTAAGGAGGGCTCTCTGGCTCACAGAAGACTCACCCGTAATGAACTTGTCTCCCCCGGTCCCCATTAAGTCACAGCTGGCTTATGGCAACCCCGGAGGGTTTTTAAGGCAGATGTCCAGAAGTGGTTTGCCCATCGCCTGCTTCTGTGGCAAAACCCTGGCAGTCTCCCGTTCAAATACAGAACAGGACCCACCCAGCTTTGCTTCCAAGGTCAGGCTACCGTGCACAGGACAGGTCAAGTTCTTCATAATACTCTAGATTGGAGCCTTATTTCGACTCTCTTACATAACCCTCAAGGCCCAGCATCTAAACCCAAGGAGGAGAATCAAAAGCTTACCCTGGCTGCAGGACACCCCTTCCCAGTAGAGAAAAGACTTATCATTGTACATCCTCGTGCCCTGACCTGGATAGGCCAGGCTAGCCCAATCCCGTCACATCTCTGAAGCTAAGCAGGGTAGTCCCTGGCTAGTATTTGGATGGGTGACCTCCAAGGAACATCAGGGGCGTGACACAGAGGCAGGCAGTGGCAAACGACCTCCGAAACACCTCTCACCTCAAAAACAAGTCTAGCTCGCCACCTAGTGGTGGCATAACACTAAAAGAGCTAGACCTTCCGGCTGCCGGACAATCTTAAGGATCTCCTGGGTATTCCATACACAAGGCCATACAGTAATTATGACGTACATACTTGTAAACAAATATTTTCCCCTCGGGTATGCTGTCCAGAAAAAGAGAACATCTTACAAGTCTTCCATCAGGGTAAATAAAACACAGAAGATGAACTCTTGGGTCTCGTCCGTAGCATAGGTTCAGTGTGGCAGCCTCATTTCTTACACACACACACAACTCTGCAGCCATCAGGAAAAAAGGAGGCTCAAGGAGGGGAAAAGGACTGCAGGTAACCACGGCAAGCACTTTCTCAAACAAGTTCTAGGCACCAAACGTCTCTTCCCAAACTTGACAGCCCCATCCCGAGGCTGACACCGCTGTACACAACTGTTTTGAAGCCAACAGATGTTTTTCCCACAAACCAATACAGGAAAGGGGCCTGACCTGGATAGCCCATGCCTGCTTGATCTCATTAGATCACGGAAGCTAAGTGGGGTCAGCCCTGAGCCTACGGGGAGGGCGGGATAAAAATCTAAATAATAAATAAATAAATAAATACTCGGATGGGAGACCACCAAGGAAGCCCAGGATTGCCACGTAGAGGCAGGCCAGGGCAAACCAGCTCTTGCCTTGAAAACCCCAAAGGGTCTCACGCGCAGTCGACTGTGACTTGGCGGCAAAAAGGGAAAAGGTGGGGAGTAGCGGTTGGGTTGTGGTGGTGGAGAGTGCCGTCAAATCCCAGCTGACTTACGGCAACCCCGCGGGTTTGTCAAGGCACGAGACATTCACTGTCTGCCTCCACATCGCAATAATGATAGAACCCCATCATGAATTTTATAGCTACATATTTCTGGAGCACCGTAAAGAAATTTTTAGCTAACTGTATTTATTGTATTTTATATTTACTCAGGGCTCTTTTTGTAGAAAAAGCCCAGCAGGAACTCATTAGCATAATAGGCCACACCCAACAGCAGGAACTCATTAGCATATTGGGCCACACCCCTGCCAGCACAGCTCATTAGGCCGCACCCCCATGTTACCAGAAGTGTGGTCATCCAGCCACACCCACCTTTTGCTTCTTATTCTGTTTACCTTGTTTGTTGTCAAAACCCTGGGCTTTTTTTGTAGCAGGAACTCCTTTGCATGTTAGGCCACACACCCCTAATGTAGCCAATCCTAATGAGTTCCTGCTGTTGGGTGTGGCCTATTATGCTAATGAGTTCCTGCTGGGCGTGGCCAACTTGGGAGCCAGCCGTTCCTGTGCGTTCCTGCCCAAAAATAGCCCTGCTTCTAATGTTTTAACTTGGGCACCTGTGCCCCTTGTGAGCTGCCCTGAGCCTTCAGGGAGGGCGGGTTACAAATCCAAAGATAAATAAATAAAAATAAATAAAACCCTGGTATTCTAAATACAAGGCAGCCAGTTTGGTGTAGTGGTTAAGAGTGCGGACTCTAACCTGGGAGAACTGGGTTTGATTCCCCATTCATCCACATGCAGCTGCTGGTGTGACCTTGGTTTAGTCACAAGTTCTTCCAGAGCTGTTCTCTCATAAGCAGTTCTTCTCAGAGCTCTCTCAGCCCCAACTACCTCACAGGCAATGCTCCCTTAAGCCATGGAGTCTTGTGCCCCATGGAGTCTGTTTTGCTACTACCTTTTTGAGCTGCGTCTTTGCCCAGAAGGGACGGATCGGGGACGGGTGCACGCCGCTTTCCATCCGTTGCGGTATGATTGCGCCTGCTTGATGCGCCCCTGATCCGACCCTCTCGCGGGACAAATCCTCCAGTGCGACCAGGGCCACTGTTCGCCTAAAAACGTGGGAGGCGAGAGTGTGTGGGAGAGCAGTCTAAGGCCTAAGAACACGTTACATTTTCCTCATGTTATCCCAGGCAATGTTCCCTCTAAGCTGTGGAGTCTTCTGAGCACAAATTCTACTTTGTGAGCTACTGGCATTAAAGTTGTGAGCGAGCGATTTGGCTACTGCATCAATTAGTTTGCTCTGGAGCCCTCCTTCCTGAGCTAAGACAAAAATGTGTGAGCCGGAGGCTAAAAAACTGTGAGCTAGCTCACACTCACTCAGAGGGAACACTACTCCCAGGGTGTCTGCTGTGGGGAGGGGAAAGGAAATTGTAAGCCGCTCTGAGACCCCCTTGGGTAGTGAAGGGCGGGGTAGAAATCCAATCTCTTCTTCTCTACTAACTGACCCTGCTTTACCCCTAGGGTACTCGGGGGGGGGGGGGTAACCATTACATACTTTACCACCCAAGTTCAAGAGTCACTCTCACACAATCTGCTTTCCCTTTGTTTATTCTCTTTGTGGTTGGCTTTGTTGGCAGGGGGAGAGAGACAGAACAGACAGACAATTTACACCAGTGTGAACCGGCAGTTGCCAGACAAACCCCCTCCCCCCAGCTGAACTGAGGCTGCGCCCCTTCCTCAGCAAGGGAGGCGGGCCTTGTAACACAGGACAGGCATCACCAGTTGGCAAAACTGACCGGCCTCGGAGGAGGGAACTTGGACGGCAGGAGGCCCCAGGTACTAGCCTGGGGCAAGCAAACTACCTTCCTGCCTTCAAAAAGGCTCACGGCTAACCGAATAACATGGCTTGGCAACGGTTGTATTTAGCAGCAGCGTCGGACAAATTATAGTAAGCGTAGGTGGAAGAGGGACTGGAAGGTGGCGCCCTCGAACCCGAGTGCAGGGGGGTGGGGCGCAGCTCTTTGTGTCTGCTTCATGACAGTGTGGGTCTCCTCCTCGCGACGGCCATTTCCCCTCCCTCCTGCTGAGACTTAAGGCTCCACAGGCGGACTTCAGTGGTTCGCGTTGATGATTTCGACGAATTCGGGCTTGAGGGAGGCCCCGCCCACGAGGAAGCCGTCCACGTCTCCCTGGGAGGCCAGTTCTTTGCAGGTGCCGCCGGTGACTGAACCTGGAAGGAATAAACCCCGCTGAAAGAAAGGTCCCGAGGAGAACACAACAGAAAAAAGGACCTTCAAAAGACGTTTTCCCTGCAGCGACTTTCTCAGGGGCCAGCTACTCACAAACTTGACAATATGTTTCCCCCTCACTTTTCTTTGGAAGCCATTTTGGGACTGTAGAGTACAGAACCAGAACCAGATAGGAGCAGGCAGGCTACTTTCCTGTCCGATAGTTGTGTTTCTCACTCCAGGACAGGTGGTGGTTTCATTTTTTCTTTGGTATTTACTGGGGGGGGGGTTGTGTGTGCATGAGTGTGTGTGCGCACCTGGAAGTGATGGCGACCTCTGGTGGCTGAGTCCTGCTGGGGGCCTGGAGGATGTTCAGAGAGGTGGCTGAATGAAGCCTGCCCCCGCCTCCCGACTGCTGGTACTCCAAGGAGGTCTCCCCTTCCTAGTTCTTGCCAGAGTCGACCCCTGCTTAGCTTCCGAGATCGGGCTAGCCTGGGCTATCCAGGTCAGGGTGATCCCATTCGTTTTCCAGGCAAGAGACGTTCAGAGGCAGGGGTGTGCAATCAGATTTGGGAAAACTGCATTTGGGGGTGGTGGGGGTGGAGGCTGTGTTGCCAGAATTCTGTTTCCTGGCCCCATATAGCCACTTTAGCCTGTCAGTGGCCGGAAGTAGCTCTCCTGGAGAACTTCCAATAGAAGATCTTCTTCAGGCCTGCAGCTTGAGACACTGGGGATTGATCCAGAGGCTGTTTTGAGCCGCTGCATACGACTGTTCAAAGCTCAATGTTGCAACCACCCTGTATTTATTTTGACTACTGCTATCTTGCCTCTTCAGAGTCTTGGCCTCGAGGCACTTCGCAATCTAAAATGAGTCCCTTCTCTATTAGCTTTACTGATGGAGCACGGCTCGTGATTGGCTGATGGCCACAGCTAATTATGACTGGGAAGAGGGGTAGAACTCTGTGGGTCTCTATGGGAGAGCTCTCGTCTCTCTTCTCTCCCCTGCTCTTGCTTGTTTTGTTGCTCCTGGGAATTCTGACTTTTGAAACAAAGAGCTGCTGCACAAGATGGGATTTCTCTTCAAAATCCCTTGGGGCCTACATGTGCTGTTATACTGGACAATCTTGGACTATAGACACTTCACTTGGTAACTATGCTTCTGCTTAAATGTGTAGTAAGGGCAAATAGCCATAGGATTTATTATTTTTGTATCCTCTAATAGTCTTTTTGCTATGCTTTGCACTGAATAAAAATCATTCATATTTGTAATTGTCTCTGATGCTGTACTTGAACTCCAAGGCTAAATCTCGTGTCTAACGCTAACCACACAGAGCTATCTTTGTGAGAGTAAATAGTGTGCATCTCTGGTTAGAGTTGCTAATGTGTAAGTCCCAGATGCCAACTAAGGGATTGAATCTCTGCCCTTAGGCTAGGTGGGAACCATCCGGAAAAGAGATTCTGGTGGCAAATTGTTGTGAAGACCAGAGAGAGTACAGACTGTCTCAGGGATTTTAAAGTGCTCTGAAATACAGGATTCCCTCGCACCCCTGGACTGGGCTGAGTGGGTTAATCCTATACAGCTAAACGTCACAAAGAACTTCCTGACAGAGCAGTTCCTCAGTGGGACAGGCTTCCTCGGGAGGTGGTGGAGTCTCCTTCTTTGGATGTTTTCAAACAGAGGCTAGATGGCCATCTGACAGCAATGCTGATTCTGTGAACTTAGGCAGATCACGAGAGGTTGCCTCAGTGCTTAGTTCTTGTGGCCCTTTCTTACACACCCAGGGAAATACCAATCGCCACTTTGGGGTCAGGAAGCAGCTGTTCTCCAAGGCCAGTTTGGCTGGAGATCCTGGAGGGGTTTTTTGTCATCTTCTTGGCATGAAACATAGGTCACTGGGGGTGTGGGGGGGAGGTATTTGTGAATTTTCTGCATTATGCAGGGAGTTGGACTAGATGACCCTGGAGGTCCATTCCAACTCTGATTCTACCATCTGGAAGTCCCTCCCTCAGGCACAGAAGCTCACTGGCCGATCAGGGGTCACTCACTCTCTCAGCCTAGCCTACCTCACAGGGTGGTTGTTCTGAGGATAAAATAGAGGAGGGGCAAGCAATGCCGTAAGCTTCTTCGAGTCCTCATTGGAGAGAAAAGGCAGGGTATGAACACCTGAAGAAATGAGCGGGTAAATCTGCGCCACGCTTGGCTTTTGTCATTAGGAAGGGCTCGGCTTACCTCCATAGATGATCCGAGTGGACTGCGCCACGGCCTCGGACACGTTGCTCTTCAGCCAGCCCCTCAGCTTCTCGTGGACCTCTTGAGCCTGCAAAAACCGAGGAACGGTGTCAGGGCAACCAGTCACCAGCTGTCGAGCCCAGTTTAGGGCGGGAGAGGAGGTGCTGCTATAAAAGGGGGTTCTCGCGGGAATTGCCTGTTCCTCTGGCTCCCCCCAGCCTCCCGTCCCGCCTCTCACAACAGAAGGGAGGTCTGCAAACACTCTCGCAACATACCTGCTGGGGAGTCGCCGTTTTGCCGGTCCCGATAGCCCAAACCGGCTCGTAAGCGAGCACCACTTTGCTCCAGTCTTTCACGTTATCTGGGGGAGGAGAGAGCGGATTATTCGAAATGCCACCTACTGAGACAGGTGAACAGAACTCGACGGCTGCGGGGGGAGGCATGCAAGAGTTTCTGCCCAACTTCAAAATCTTTTAACTCTGCCTTAAAAAAAAGGGGGGGGGGAGATACCACAGGACAAGCTGTTAATCTCGATTCCACTAAATCTTACTAGGACAGGTGAACGACTGCTGATCAGAAGGAGTCAATACCAGAAATAATTACATTTGGGGACCAAAGAAACGGGAGGCGGTAGTTCATATTAAGGAGCTCCAGAGCTCTAAGGACCCAGGGGTTACAGGATGCCTCCTGCTCATCCTTAAATGACCGACTGCCAATCATTTGTAGTTCTGGAGAAACTAGGCTAGAGATCCTGGGTCCCATGACGCCCCCTGACACCTTTCCTGGGGCCCACCGGGTGCTTTTAAAAAGTGGGTGGGTCTTATGCCCAGCAACAATTCTGATTGGCTGTTGGAAGATTTGATTGGCTCTGCATATATATATATTTTTAAATGCTGCTTTGGTGGCGGCGGCTGCTACTCCAGCACGAGGATCTCTACTGTTTCTGCGGGAGCATGCAGACCATTAGAACTTCTAATGGGCTTCGCTCTGTGGGCTCATACAGAGAACGAGACCCTCCCCCCAGCAATGGCATCAGCCAGAAGGCCGGGTCCTCTTACCGGCAATAACCTTGGTCTGCTGGAACACCACCTTCTCCGTGATGCCGCCTTCCCTCTCGTCCAGCTTCTCCCCGATGCAGGCAATCACCCCAAGCCCCTCGGCCAAGGCGTGGGCCACCTTCTGTCCGATGAGCTGCAACAGATACAGGGTCTTAGAGGCAAAGAAAAAGCTCCTGGCTGGAGACCCGCGGTCCTTAACCTCAGATCTACCACCACCCACCAGAAATACGCAACATCCTGCTAGCTATCAATTACTGGCCAATTAAGGACATCCATCAAAACAAGGCAACACTACTTCTGGCAGACGCATATGGCTACTCGTGTCTCATTTAATGAGACCGTTGCCTCCAATGGCTGTCAGTCAATTTCTTAACTTCAGACTTGGTTCCTATCTGCTGGTTTTCTAAGAGCCTGGGGGAGAAGTCTGAGGATTTATCCTCGGAGAGGGGAGAGAAAGTACAGTTCTGCTTCACTGGCTGTCAGGAGCCATTGTAAGCAGGGAGACTGGCCACCTAAAATCCAGATGTGCTAAAAGTCCCACTGACTGTAATCTGGGGACTCTAATTTGGGAGAACCGGGTTTGTTTCCCCACTCTGGGAGAACCAGGTTTGACTCCCCACTTCTTCACATGCAGCTGTTGGTGTTCCCTTGGGTCAGTTACAAGTTTTTTCAGAGCTGTTCTCTCAAGGGCAGTTCTCGAGAGAGCTCTCTCAGCCCCACCTACCTCACAGGGTGTCTCTCTCTTGTGGGGAGGGGAAGGAGACTGTAAGCCACTCTGAGACTCTGAGTGAAGGGCAGGATATAAATCCAATCTCTTCTCCTCCTCCTTGTAAGCTAAAGTTCTGAAGGCCCACCAAGATTGGTACATTTCCCCTTCCCTCCCAATTTAGAATCACTGCTGTAGACAAACCCCAGGGCTTTTTAGCATCAGCACTGGCTAAGGAAGAAACAGGAGGGGAAAACCCAGAGGTCATAAGAACATAAGAGACGCCAATGTTGGATCAGGCCAAAGGCCCATCCAGTCCAACACTCTGTGTCACACAGTGGCCAGAAATACCTTGTGCCATCAGTGGGTCAGGACATTAGAAGCCCTCCCACTGTTGACCCCCCCCCCCAAGCACCAAGATGACAGAGCATCACTTGCCCCAGAGCCCCTATCTATACCTTGTGGCTAATAGCCACTGATGGACCTCTGCTCCATATGCCTATCTAATTCCCTCTTGAAGCCGTCCATGCTTGTAGCCGCCACCACTTCCTGTGGCCACCCACCTCATCAGACTCCCCAAAGACGTGCCTCCTCTCTGAGTGTCCCAGGATCACCCAGGTGACGCCAACATCCTTGATCATGGCTGGGCTGGAAAAGAAGGGAAGCCATCACGATATTTCCTGCCACAAGACCTCCACCCCCCTTTCTGGGCAGGCTCCGGTCCCCAGAGTCCCCGAAGACTCACCTGATCTCTCCCGTGAACGCCCCCTTTGGCAGCTTGTAACAGTTCTGGGCAGCCAAGCCAATCTTGGCATCGAGCTTCTGGCGGGCGAAGTCAAGGTAGATGGAAGGGGCACCACAAACCACCTCTGTGGGCGGGGAGAGAAAAAAGAACACCGGGGCATGAGTGTGAGGCAGGCACCCCAAATGTCCTCACACCAGGGATAACCCCCAGCGAGATAAGGCCTTCCTGTGCAGTGTTGCCCTCTGTTGGATTTTATAGTGGAAGTTGCTTGGGGCAGGGTCCCCTTTCAACCCACAAAACTCTGTTAAAAAAAAAAACCCTCTGCAAAGCAATTCACAGAAAAGTAACACCCAAACTACGCTCTCAGCCTAACCTACCCCACAAGATAGTTCAAGACTGCAGCTGTGCTGGTCTGCAGTGGAACAGCGAGATCCGAGTCCCAGCTGTATCTTAAAAGACCAACAGGATTTTTATGAGCTTTCAAGAGTCTACGCTCATACATATCTGAGGAAGGGAGGCCTTGACTCTTGAAAGTCCGTATCCCGAAAATCTTACTGATCTCTCAAATGCTACTGGACTCCAATTTAACTGTTCTAAGGATAACAGGAGGCAAAGGAAGCGTTTGGAACCCACTGGGAAATAGCTAGAAAATCACAAATAAGGTAGGCCAAGTTGGGCAGCCGTGTTAGTCTGTCTGTAGCAGTAGAAAAGAGCATGAGTCCAGTAGCACCTGAAAGACTAACCCAATCTGTGGCAGGGGATGAGCTTTTGTGAGTCACTGAAGGAGGGAGGAATGACTCACAAAAGCTTGTACCCTGCCACACAGTTTGTTGGTCTTTATGGCGCTACTGGACTCTTGCTCTTTTGTACAAACAAGGTAAGTACCTGTAAGAAATTTATGCAAAAATAATAGAAATTGACAAAGTACTCTTATATGAGGAAAAAATGATCAAAAAGCTCTATCTAATAATGTTGGGAAATAAAACTTAGGAGAAGAGATTGGATTTATACCCCGCCCTTCACTACCCAAAGGTTTCTCAGAGCGGCTTACAAACTCCTTTCCCTTCCTCTCCCCACCAGACCCCCTGTGAGGTAGGCGGGGCTGAGAGAGCGCTCTTGACAGAAACGGCTCTTTTTCCAAGGACAGCTCTTATCAGAACTACGGCTTGCCCGAGGTCATCCAGCCAGGTGCAAGCGGAGGAGTGGGGGGAACCAAACCCGGTTCTCCCAGATTAGAGTCTGCACACTTAACCACTACATCAAACTGGCCTATGCATGCATGCATGCACATAGCAGAAGCTATAAGCTGCATTGTGAGAATGATGATTCTTGGAAGGCTGGCCATAAGGTTAAAACATTTTGACAGATTTTATCATGGGCTTCATCCACACAGTGTAGGATATTGGGGTAGCATTGCACAACAGCAGTCATTTCGCAACTGGATTTCGCCGGTGATTAAACTGTTATACCACAACCATAACGCAACACCCAGAAATGCACAGATGCTGCCTGGATTTATTTATACCTCACTTTTCTCTCCCCAACAGGTACCCAAAGCAGCTAAAGTGGAGCTCTCCTCCATCCTCGCAACAACCCTGTGAAGTAGGTCAGGCTGAGAGAGCGTGCCAGTCCTGAGGTCACCCAGCAAGCTTTGGCAACAGACTGGGGATGTGAACCCAGATCCCTGGGACTCTTAACCACCACACCACCCTGTCAAATGGTTCCACCGGGGGCAGCTGAGAAGAGCTACTTCTTCAGAGATGGGTAGCAGGGTAAATTTCCCAGCACCCAGGTTTCTACACCGCTAAGAGCCGGTGCCAGCAACAGCCACAGGGCTCCAACTGTTGGATCTAACCCTTCAGTGACCCTGGCCCACGAAAGCCTGCAGACTCAACAGCTTGTTTTAAGTATAAACCAGCTTCATGTCCTGCATTTTAAGCACCCATTTAAAAAGACCTGGGAATATGTCTCTGGGCTCTTTCAAAGGTCAAGTAAAAAACAGGCCTCTATGTAGTCAAGACAGCACTACCCTCAACTGTAGCGGAACTTCTTACGTTCTGGGAAATATTTTTGTGGGCATGGCCTTTAGGGCCTAGCCCAAAATCCCTTCGGTTGTAACCTGTGGGTCTGTTCCTCTAGCTTTCCTCTGGTGTAAGAGCCAGTGCAGTGGTTAAGAGCATGTATTCTAATCGGGGACAACCGGGTTGATTCCCTACTCCTCCACGTGCAGCTGCTGGCGTGACCTTGGGTCAGTCACAAGTTCTTTCAGAGCTGTTCTCTCAAGAGCAGTCCTCGAAAGAGCTCTCTCAGCCCCACCTACCTCACAGGGTGTCTGTTGTGGGGAAGGGAAAGGGGTTGTAAGCTGCTCTGAGACTCCGAGTGAAGGGTGGGACATAAATCCAATCTCTTCTTCCTTCTCAGAGGTTCTTGCATCAGGGGGAGGTCCCTCTCACCAGAGAAAAGTGTCTGGGCTAGCAGAATGGATACACCCGATCCAACTTACGCATAATATTCTAGGGTTAAAATCCTTACTTAGCTGGCAGGCAAAATACCAAGGAAGGAAGAACAGCAGACCTCGTGGAGTGGATCCCCTTTGGTAACAGACCTCAGTAGCTGGGGATGGTGACCCCAGAGGGGCCTGCGGCCACCCCCCTTCCCAAGCAAGGCAGTCAAGTATGGCTAGGGGTGAGCAAGCGGAGCAGCTTGCTTGACGTACCCACCCACTCCCTGGTCCTTCTTCCCGCCGGGGCCTGTCTCCTGACCTTTAGCAGACCGTGAGGATAGAGTTTCCAGCTCCAAGTACAGTAGCCGGTATTTTTAGATCCCCGCACCTATTTTTAGGATCCCACCTCCTCCGAGCCCTTTGACATTTCTTCAGGATCCCACCCGCAGAAACCGCAGCCCGCCTGGGTCCACTTTGCCCTTTCCAAATTGATGGGAAGAGGAAACCTGCCAGTCGAATCATTCGGCTCAGATAGACTTTGCTCCTATCGCTGGCGCTCCTGAGTCCGAGCAGGGCCCCGCACTCGCACTGACACAGCCCTGCCAAGCAACACCCAGGGCAGGCAGACAAAGTTTGTCTTTGCTGCCCACTGAGCTGGGCATCCGGCTACACCATCCCTCCTCCCGTGCCAGGCCAAGCAGGAGTTCCCAGACCTGCAAAGAGGGCCTATTCCCAGGAATGGGATAAAGGTGGAGAACAGAAGAAGAAATTAGACCCCAACTGAGTCCCCTTTCTTTGCTGGGTCTCTTTGAGATCCTTGCCAGAACTGGGTCAGACCACAAAGACAGAATCCAGTGTGTAGCCACATTGGTCTGAAGCAGGGGAACCGAGTTTGAGTTCAGCGGCACCTTCAAGACCAACACGGCTTGACTGAAATTTCATTTTGTCTGAGTTAGTGTGAGTGCACACAAAACCTCACACCCTGGAAAAAAACAACACTCTGTTGGTCTTAAAGGTGCCGCCTCCGTGGTGAAAGAGTCCAGGGAGGTTCACCAACAGGGCAGGGCCAGGCATCTCCGCCCCCTTGCTACGGCCCGGCCCGGGACTTAGTGGGACTGAATTCAAGAGCAAAGGCCTCAGCAGAATTACATTTGCTGGGCCTGAGCCTCTTAAGGCACAGGTAGTTTATTCAGGAAAGGTGTAGGTAAAAGCCCCAGTGATAGCCTAGAAATAATAATATCGAGAGAGGGGTGAAAGGTCCGGTGTCTCCATCGGAAGCAAAGCTGCCCCTGCCCCTCGAGCCTGCAAAAGGGCCCGAGTGAGAATCATGCAATGTTCCCTCTAAGCTGTGGAGTCTTGTGAGCAAAAATTCTACTTTATGAGCTACTGGCATTAAAGTTGCGAGCAAGTGACTTGGCTGCTGCATAAAGTAGTTTGCTCTGGAGCCATCCTTACTGAGCTAGGATAAAAATGTGTGAGCCGGAGGCTAAAAAACTGTGAGCTAGCTCACACTCACTCAGCTTAGAGGGAACACTGCACACGGCCCGAGCAGAAGTAAAACGAAACATCTCAAGTGCGTCTCCTAAAAGCTTCTTCTGAACTCCCTGCGTGCCGGGAGGAGGCGAGCGGGCGGTTGGGCAACTTTCCCGCCTCACCCCCGCCTCCCCCGTGTGGCTCTGCAAAGGCAACAGGAGGAAGAGGAGACCGCAGCCGGCAGAGCCATGAAGGACGTGCGGGCGGGCACGCAGCAAGAGGAAGAGGAGGCGGGTCCAGGCGCGCTTGGAAAGCCGGCGCGCGGCCTCGCCTCGCCCCCGGGCCCTCCGGTCGGCCTTTTGCAGCCAGGCGTGCCCAACCGAAAGCCAGGCTGTCTCCTCCCGAGAGCAGCCCGCTTGCTGGGCTGGAGGCGGCCCGGGGTGTGTCCTAACCCCCCCCCCCCGGGCTCCCATGCTAGTCCCGTCCCCGGAGGCTCCAGGGAAGCCTTAGCTAGGCAGACGGGCAGGATCCATCCAAGGCGACTGCGACTACCAGTCCGGCCACCGTCCCGCCCCCGGCAACAGCAGCAGTCCTATCCCCTGTTGCATGCTTCCTCGGGAGGAGACCCACGCAGAACACCCCCGGACGAAGGGCGCACGAGAGGGGCCCCGCGCACTTCCAGGCGCGCGCCCTCCGCCCGCCCCGCGCGCCCCGGCGGGCTCAGCGCCGCGGCTCCTCACCGGTGTCTGCGGGGACCTTGGCGCCGTTGAGGGTCTGGATGAGCTCCCCGAGGCTCTTCTTGTCGCCATTCATTTTCCAGTTCCCGCCCACGAAGAATTTCCTGGGAGCCATGATGGTTGCCGAGAGGGTGCCCGGCCCGCCCGCTTCGGTGGAGAGAGAGAAGGACGCTCGGAAGGTCAGCGAAGCGCAGCGCCGGCGCCGCCGCTCGCCCGGCCGTTTTATTGGGGACTCGGGTGGACCCGCCCACCGCCCCGATGTCGTCACACAAGCCCCGCCCCTCCTTTGATGACTCGACGGCCCGGGCCTCTGCTCATTATTTCGCCTTGAGCGCGCGAGTTGTTTGCACGCATTGAAATTGGGTTGGCATGTCTGGGTTAGAAAATACTTGGGAAACTTTAGGGGTGGATCTGGGAGAAGGCGGGGTGTGGGGAGGGGAGGGGCCTTAGCATGGTACAAACCCAGAGAGTCCAATATTAGAAAGGCAAAAAGTGATTTCCAGTTTAGAACGTGTGCTAAATTTTTGCTCTCTTTTTTAAGCTTTATTGTCTTTAATAATCAAATACATTCGTGACCGATGTCAACTACAAGCATGGCGGAAAAGTATTAACATCTACCTTGTACAGACGTCCTTGGAGCCTATAACAGAGACCAATCGCAGACATACATGTCTTATAACATAAAACAGTTGATCATGTAACAAATAGCAAAAAACAGTTCTGGAATTTGTAACATAGAACAGTTATTAATATAGTAATACAACATATAGTGGGGGAAAGAAAAGAAAAAGGAACAAAAATTAAAAAGGGGGGGTGTAACTCATGTAGCGTTTAGAACCAGTATTAATATATATTGATGGCTTCCGGAATATGTTCAAATTCCTTATGTGAAACGAAATATTCAAGAACTGGAAACCAAATTTTAACAAAATCCGAGTTATACCAATCAGAATCTCCTGGTGACATAGAATCTGCTAGCTTGTCCATTGTACAATCCTGAATTTTGAAAAACCAATCAGATAAGTAAGTTTTGTCATTCTTCCAAAATTTAGCTATAACTGCCAAAATTTAGCTATAACTATTAGTTGAAGCCTATGACTAAGTCGTATAACTTCTGTCCAATGTTTTAGTATTAAGGGTTCCATTTCCGTCGGGATCGCTAGATTAGTTATGTCATAAATTTGTTTTCAACCGATTTCCAAAAGTTTCTGATAACACTACAATCCCACCAGCAATGTTTATAGGTGCCTAGTTCTTGACATCCTCTCCAGCAATATGGTGAGGCACCTTTTTCAATGTAGCTCAGTTTTTGAGGGGTTAAATACCACCTAGTGATTACTTTGAAGTATTGAGTGCAAATTGATATGCTTTTTGCCCGGAAAATAGAGGAGCTCCATACTTTACCCCATTGGACTGGGGAAAGTGGTTGGGAACAATCCTTGCTCCAATACGTGGTATAAAAGGGAAGGTTGTTGTCAGTTGCTGATAATAACATTTAATATAGCAGTGATATGTATTTCTTAAAGTTTCCCTGGGGATTTTTGATCAATATTTCGAAAACTGTGAGGTTTACTTTAAGCCTATCACGCATCAGCTTACTATCTAAACAATGATGAAGTTGTAAATATTGGTACCAGGGGATCGTATCACGGCCTTTGTCTTCTAGAGTGTTTTTGTTAAGGATATGCCCCTTAGAGGTGATAACTATTAGTCTGCTTAACTCCATACGTTTCCAATTGTCAAAAGAATTGTCTGCGGTAGCTGGTGGGAACCAACGTTGCTTCGTAAAGGTTGACAATGGGGATATTGCAGGGGCCAACTTGTTGCGATATCTCTCCCAGACTGCCAAAGTGCATTGTAAGAAAGGATTTTGAATTCGAGATTTAGGCCTGTCTTGTTTTTGATTCCAGATTAGTTCTTGCAGGGTCTGAGAGTCAGAGAGAGTTCGTTCAATTAAAATCCAGTCTTGTGCCATGTCAGGATGAAGCATTTTGGTCAGATTAGTAAACTGAGCTGCATCGTGGTATAATAACAGGTCTGGGAAACCGGTACCCCCATCTTTAGCTGACTTGCGAAGAGTATAGAAGCTAATCCTACTTTTTTTGTGCTCCCAAAGAAATTGTAAAAGACTATTCTGCAATATTTTAATGTCACGTAGGGGGATGTGTATTGGTAGCGTACGGAACAGAAAAATACATTTCGGTAGAATGAAAGATTTAATTAGGTCTATACGCTCTGACCACGAAAAAAATAGTTGACGCCACTTTCCTAGTTTGAGTTTGATTGTTTTATAAGTTACGCCGTAGTTGTATTGCAGCTATGTTCAAGATTCTTGAATTATTTTGCAGCATTCCATGGTTGTCTTTGCAGTGCTTAACTAGAAATTAACCTTCTTGCTGTCCATCCTGTCTTCTACTGAGGACTGGTCATGCTGCCTGAGTAGAAGTTTACGCATTCTCTGTTCATATAATTTGTATTCATGTATTCCATGTTATTTTTATGTAACCATTTTAGCATTGTGTGGTTCACCCCCACCCCCACTTACTGGCTTTTTACCATTTATTTGTTGTTAATGTATGGATTTCATTATGCTATTGTAGCATGTTAATATGTAGTGCCTCAATAAACTGCTTGGTTTATATCAGTTAAATTCTGGGGTCTGTGTCTTCCTGCCAGCAACAGTCCTTGCCTACTGTGGTGATGAAGACCCCTAATGAACAGTGGTTCTCCCGTCAGGAAACCTGATTAACAGGCTGGTTTGCTTTTCTGTTTGTTCATTTGTCAAGTTTAGGCTCTATCTGATCACTGTATTTGGGGTCAGTAAGGACTTTAACTTCATCCAGGTCCATTTTGTTAGTGATCCTTGGATTTGCCGTCTTCTGTAACGTGTGGTTTGGCTCAGTTGCTTGAATCACCTGGATTCTTTTATGGGTTTTTTTAAAATGTGCTTGTTCCTGCCATTGAAATCAGTAAAACTTCAATGTGTTTGAATTTGGCTAAAGTGAAACAAGTCTTTTATTGGCTCAGCTATGTACTAACCCAGTGATGGCGAACCTTTTAGAGATCGAGTGCCCAAATTGCGACCCCAAACCCACTTATTTATCGCAAAGTGCCAACACGGCAATGTCACCTGAATACTGAGGTTTTACTTTAGAAAAAACAACTCATACATTAACTTAAGATGATCCAAACAAAGTAAGGAAAGCAATCCCAAATGCTTTCATTTACTTAAAATTATTTGGCAGAGAATTCCACAGTTTAATGACGGTCTGGGCCTGGTTGGGGCGATGGCACGCGTGCCCACAGAGAGGACTCTGAGTGCCACCTCTGGCCCCCGTGCCATAGGTTCGCCACCACTGTACTAACCTTTACCTTTAAAGCCCTATATGGCTGGGATCCAACATACCTATGGGACCACCTTTCCCCGAATATACCCCAGAGAGCACTACGGTCTGGGTCTCAAAACCGGCTGACCCTCCCTGGCCCGAGGGAGGCCAGGCTAGCTGCTACTAGGGCCGGGGCCTTCTCGGTGGCGGTCCCTACCTGGTGGAACGAGCTCCCGGAGGAGATCAGGGCCCTGCGGGACCTACGAGACGGAGCTCTTCCGCCAGGCATTTAGTTAGGGGCCACTGCCACTGTAGCGCCCGGCCCGTAACTTTACCATCGAGCAGCTGCCATGAGAGCCGACGAGCAGAAAAACATCTAGTACTGTTGGAAATCCACTTAAAAGCATCCCATTGAATTGAATTTTTAATCGCTGCTAGCATTTTGTATTGTACTATTCTTAGCTGTTGTGTTTTAATTATGTATGTTTTATTCTGTATTTATGTTACTTGGAAACCCCCCTGAGCCTGCTCTGCGGGGAGGGCAGGGTACAAATTTAGCAATAAATAAATAAACAAAACAGCCATTTTCTCCAGGGGAGCTGATCTCTGTCAGCTGGAGATCAGTTGTAAAAGCGGGAGATTTCCAGGCCCCACCTGGAGGATGGCAACCTTACATTGAGACTTTTGCGCAATTTGACCAAAGGCCCCTTAAAGTCTGCCAGCAGGCTTTATGACTCGGAGTGCATTTCATTAGATACTACGAGCCGTTCTAAGCAAAGACGGGGGCATTGCCAACTCTTTATCGGGGAAATTCCTGGAGATTTGGGGATGTAGCCTGAGCAGGGTGGGGTTTGGGCAGGGGAGGGTGCCCTTAAACTGACATTTCAGGCAGGGGAGCTGCTCTAGTCTGTAGATAAACTGCAATTTTGGGAGATCTCTGGGCCCCACCTGGAGGTTGGCAACCAGATTTCCCTCTAAGCTGAGTGCGTGTGAGCTAGCTCACAGTTTTTTAGCCTCCGGCTCACACATTTTTGTCTTCGCTCAGGAAGGAGGGCTCCAGAGCAAACGGATTTATGCAGCAGCCAAATCATTCGCTCACAACTTTAAGGCCAGTAGTTCACAAAGCAGAATTTTTGCTCACAAGACTCCACAGCTTAGAAGGAGCACTGTTGCCAACCCTGGGGAGAGATGCATCTGCTAAATGGATGCAGGCTCTGATTCAGGCCCACATACCAGAATAAACTTTGTCAGTCCCTTAAGTGCTACTGGGCTCTTGTTTATGGGACAGTGGTTAGAGTATCCAAACTGAGACCCATGGTTTAAATCCCCTCTACCATGGAAGCTTGCTGGGTGCCCTTGGGCTAGTCACAAATTACTCCGCCTAACCCACCTCACAGGGCTGTTGTTAAGTATAAAATAGAGGAGATGAAGATGATTTAAATTGCTTTGAGTTCCCCATTGAGAAGAAAGGGGTGTAAATGGATCTACTGGAACAAATTGGCATGATTTTTTAAAATCAAATACTAGCTTTTAGAAGGAGGTTTCAAATACCTCTAGCTGCTGCAGAAGACATACAAGCCCTGTCTGTCTGTGTGAACTTTGAAATAGGCTGACATTTAGGAAGGGTTTCGATTGCATGTCTTAAGCTCTTGAGGGTTAGCCAACAAGGAGCCCTTTTCCTGCATCGGTCTATGTTACTCTTTTAAAAACAGCCACCTTTTTTCCGCAGGAGCCAGATCGGCACGGAAATGAGCGGAAGCTGGGAAAAGCACACCAAGGCCCTGATCCGACAGCCAGAGTCGAGGCTGACTCAAAACCAGAACAATTTCCATTTAATATTTTAAAAATTTAAAACGGCACATGTGCTTTTGGGGTTCAGGTTGGATCTTTTCTTGGCCCAGCATTTGAATGGGCTAAGAACAGAAATTCCCTTTGCTTTAGTACACACATTCTGGTGGACAAAAATTTCACGTGCCACTCACCTGCACAGGAGCAGCATCTGTCCCTCCAGCCATCCCTTGGATATCCTTTTCCCAGGAGAGACATTTCATTTTGAACGGGATTTCTCTGCTTGTTTGCTTTAAACCGTTGTGAAGACGCTTTATTGCAAACAGAAATATTAAGGAGACTCAATAACTGTTCCATTAGGGCTCCTTTCTTGAAACCCAGACGACTCTAGGATTGTACTCAAAGACATTGGTACTATCGAGAGCCTTCTGAACAGGATGGAAAACGTGATCCTTTCTACAGCTGTGGTGTTGAGGATCCTCGCCAATAACGTCAAGGTAGCCTCCCCCCAAGTGGGAATGGCCAGGCTGACCGGTGGTGAGCCAGTGTGGTGAAACCTAACCTACCTCACAAGATTGTTGTGAGGATCAAATGGAAGAAAGAACAACTTAAACTGCTTTGGGTCCTCACTGGCAAGAGAGGCAGGTATGAATGAAATAAGTATGCAGAAAGGGGGAAATCAGCTGTGGCATAGAGCAGGGGCGAGGTAGAAGAAGAGATTGGACTTATACCCCGCCCTTCACTACCCAAAGGAGTCTCAGAGCGGCTTACCATCTCCTTTCCTTTCCCCTCCCCGCAACAGACATCCTGTGAGGCAGGTGGGGCTGAGAGAGCTCTTTCGAGAACTGCTCCTGAGAGAATAGCTCTGAGAGAACTTGTGACTGACCCACGGTCACACCGGAAGCTGCACGTGGAAGAGTGGGGAATCAAACCTGGTTCTCCCAAGTTAGAGTCCGCGCTCCTAACCACTACACCAAACCGGCACTGTGAATTTCCTGCACTGTGCAGGGGGCTTGGACTAGATGACCCTTGATGTCCCTTCCAGCTCTATGCTTTTATGTGGGGTCTGGCTGACGCTCCTCAGGTACAAGGGACTAGAATGACAAATGGCACACAAAGACTTAAAGGATGGAATAGTACTAAATAAGGCGGGCAGACCTCCCCATCCTATTGAGATAAACCAGATATTCTAAAGCAAATCCAGAATGTCAGTTTCTCATGATGATGTGGAAGAGCCTCCTCCTTCAGTGACAGTCGACCTGTGGTGGAAAGTCTGCAAAACTCAGCTTGCTGACCCACATGTCTCTTTTGAACATTCACGTTGCAGCCTAGTGAATTCCCTCAGTTCCATTGTGCCAGCTGAGGTGCTTCCCTCCTGCAGAAGGCACCATCTAGCCATGCAAGACACAAAGCATCTTCCCCTATTACCCTTCTCCAGTTGACAATACCGGAACGTCTCCGTCAAGACTTGGGGCCTGGGCAGGTAAAGGCGTGATCCAAACAGAATGGGGCAGGGAAAGAAGAAGAGAAGAGATTGGATTTATACCCCGCCCTTCACTACCCAAAGGAGTCTCAGAGCGGCTTACAAACTCCTTTCCCTCCCCCTCCCCACAACAGGCACCCCGTGAGGTAAAAGAAGAAGAAGAGATTGGATTTATACCCCGCCCTTCACTACCCAAAGGTGTCTCAGAGCGGTTTACAATCTCCTTTCCCTTCCCCTCCCCACAACAGACACCCCATGAGGTAGGTGGGGCTGAGAGAGCTCTGACAGAAACTGCCCTTTTTCAAGAACAGCTCTTATCAGAACTACAGCTTGCCCAAGGCCATCCAGCCTGGTGCAAGTGGAGGAGTGGGGAATCAAACCCGGGTCTCCGCGCACTTAACCACTACACCAAACTGGCACCCAGGTGCAGAGAGCAACGAGTGACATACCTAAGGCTGTAACTTGCCCCAAATTGAGAATTCTGTTGGTCGGTCACTAAGATGCTACCTCTGTAACTTTAGTGCCTGCCTCACTGAACAAGGAACTAGAAAAGGCGGGGTGGGGTGGGGGGGCTGGATCCAGACTAGATTTAACGTGAGCTGAAGATTAGTGCCTCCAGACACTGATTTTGACGAAACAGGGCTCCGGGAAGATATGGGCACTGAGGAGTGACTGGGAAGGTGAGGTCTACAGCAGGAAGAGGGAATCAGTGGAAACTGCCAGTCTAATTTGGCTCCAGCCACAGGTTATCCGGGGCGTCCACAGGAAGCCAAGACTGCAGTGAGCGGCTTCTGCCATTGGAAACATGCTCCTTTCCCATCTACAGGCTTTTTGTTACTTCCATTCCCCACGGACTCAGGCCTGCAGGGTGGGGTGAAACTGCCACGGTGGTTTTCCAGCCACAGGTGAGTCGCCAGCCTGCGCACGGCTCTTTTCCATCCTCTTTGGAAAAGCTTGCTGTTAATCCATCTAGACAGCAAGGACGCCTCCTGCCTGTCTCAAAACCAAGTGGAGCCAATTTCATTTTAGCACAAGCAGGTTCTGACACCCTGGCTCCTCCTCTTCCTGTTTGGTAAGTCACGTCACGTGACTTCCTGCCACATGCTTGCCGCTCAGTGCGGGGGGGGGGGAGTCACCCCTTTCCTGAGGTCAGGAAAGACCATACAGACATATTTCTTCAGAAGACGTATTGAAACGGGGTGGGGAAAACAAGATGGGCACGCAGGTAGAACTGGGGGGCAGAAGATTTTCTTTTTTATTCAATCCTTTGTATTTTGGCATTTAAGGAGCACAAGAAGAACGGGGGCAACTTTATGGCCCGGGGTTTATTCCCTGCGTAATTCCCGGGGAGAGGGAAAAGAGGAGGGAGAAGCCCAACCTATATGGTACATAAAGCCACACGTACACGAGTGCTCCCTCCCCCCCCTCCCCCCCAACTGAACACCCCCAAAGTGTCAGAGTTACGTCAAGAAGCAACACAGCGGTGTCTAAATATCCCCCCCGGGGTGACTTGTTCAGTGAGACACACTTTCTTTCTTTCACACAGAGAGATTCAAATCCACCCCTACCCACCCCCGCCCATCAGTGTCCATAGGGGCTCCAGGCGCCAGGCTTTCCGTAGGGAGGAAGCCTGCCCCTGGGGCTGCAGCAGCGGCACGCAGACACACGCAAGAGCTGAGAGCTGGCCCCACTTCTTCACATTCATCGCCGCCATTTCCCTCCCTGCTTTGGCCAGCAGCCAGCTCCTGCTCAGCACCCAGCAGGGAAACGGTCCTAGCTGGGGATCCGCTGGTAGAAATAGATGTAGCCGAGGTCCTTGGGGGGCTTCTCTGAGGCGCAGACTTTCTGGTCGTTGTAAATCACCCATCTGTGGTAGGGGAGAAGAATAAAGAACCAGTGCCTCAGAGGCCAAGAGCTTAACAGTAGTAATCCCCAACATGGTCCCTGTGGGCATTGTGGCACTGACACTAGGGATGTGTGCTCAGTGTATACCAAGCCAAATAAATACCTGAAACATGCCTTATCGGTATTTTTCGGGTATTTATTCAGCCGGATACAGATGAGACAATCTGATTTGGCTACCAAAACAGCCACGCCCGAATAAAAGCCGATATTACTTGGCTTTTATTTGGGTGTGGCTAGAAAGCATTTAAGCATTTAAAGAGACCACAGTCTCTTTAAAAGCCTCCAGTTCACTTGCCAAGTCGTGCTGCTGTGGCGGCACGACTCAGCAAGTGAAATTCTCCATTATACCCTATGGGGACAGTCCCCATAGAGTATAGTGGAGCCGAATAAATTTGGGTTTCCCGAATATTTACCCAAATACCAATATAATAGCGATATTGGTATTTGGGAACATTCGGGAACACTGATATTTTTCGGGTCCAATAGACCTGAATCAGAAAAAAAAATTTTTCCCCCTTCTGTACAGCCCTAACTGACACATTTCCTGGCACCCACTTCCTTCTTCCCCCAAAGACTGAACCAATCACAGTGTTCCCCCACTTCACTGAAGTAGGAGGCATTTTGGGATAGCCCAGGCATCCATTTGGAAACAGCTGCCTGGATGATAGAAGGATGCTTACTTTGGAACATTTGTAACTGCCTGTGTCCCCCCCACCATGGCAGCCATAGATTCCCTCCACCAGCTTAACTGAAGGATTGTATTCTCCCTTATGTTCCTGCTCGGGAACCAAGATCACAGGGAGAGACCCTCTTGACCATTCCATTACCAAAGGAGATCATCTAGTGGGTACATGACACAGGGCCTTTTCATTGGCAGCCCCAGAGTTATGGAACAACCTCCCCCAGGGCAGTGTGCCTGGGCCCCTCACTCTCTATCTTTAGGAAGCAACTGAAGACAGCTGCATTCATGCTGGCATTTGATTAATTCTTCTGCCTACTGGCAGTAGTACACGTGGTTCATTTTCCATCTCTGGGCAGATTTTATGCACCCCCTCCCCGAGTCAAAACAGCAGAATTACAAAAAAGAAAGAGGCAATTTTATTCACTTGATAGATGCACTGCAGAATTTGGGCTACCTTGTAATAGCATTTGAAGGTTTTTGTTTTTAAAGTACACACAGCCCTGCTGTTAGGAGGCTTGCCTCCCACCAGCGGAATATTCCCCCAGATTCTTCAACCCACTCTTCAGTATTAAAGCTCTTCTCCCGGCCTACAAAATCCAGTAACCGAATTTACAGCAGAGGAAGGGCCGCTGTTGCTTTGCAGGATCCCACCCTGCCTCCGTCTCTCCCGGTCCTCTTTTCTCCCCCTTACCTGCCGCCCTTCTTGATATGACAGACGTAGTGGCCGCACATAGTGGAGGTGCCCATGTGGCTGACGAAGGCAAAGAGCTGATATTCTGAAAGGGAAAGGGGGATACAGATCAGACTGCTCTTATCCCTTTGCACAAATCCCTGTAGGAGCTGGGGGGGGGGGTCCCCTGCTCCAATGCTGAGTCCATCAGTGGCTATTAGCCACAAGGTAGATAGGAACTCTCAGTCTGGGGCGAGTGGATACCCTTGTTTTTTTGGGGGGGGGGGGGGGACAGACGGACAGTGGGAGGGCTCCAAGTGTCCCGGCCCCACTGCTTGTGGACCTCCTGATGGCACCTGGTATTTTTGGCCACTGTGTGACAGAGTGTTGGACTGGATGGGCCATTGGCCTGATCCAACACTGGCTTCTCTTATGTTCTTATGTCTTTCTAGAAGGGAAACACCCAGAAAGATCTTGTTCCCATGACGGCTCAAGGAGCCAGCCTGAATTGAGAGGCACTGTTGTCTCAGCGTTCCAGTGCTGGACAGACCCAGGTTCAATTTTCTGTTGAGCATAAGAAGCAGCAAGCAACAGCCTCTGGCTTAGGCAGCCTTAAGAGGTGGGACCTTGGGCTAGCTGCCGTGTCTCTCAGCCTAACCCACCTCATAGGTTCAGGTGGGTAGCTGTGTTGGTCTGAAGCGACAGAATGAAGTTTGAGTCCAGTGGCACCTTTAAGACCAACAAAGTTTGATTCTGGGTATACCAGAATTAAATTTTGTTGGTCTTAAAGGTGCCACTGGGCTAAGACTTTGTTCTACCTCACAGGGTTGTTGTTGGGGGCTAAAAGGGGGTCTTTGGGGAGAAAAGGAGGAGGAGGAGGAAGGAGGTAGAGGAGGAGGAGGAGATTGGATTTATACCCCGCCTTCACTCGGAGTCTCAGAGTGGCTTACAAACCCCTTTCCCCTCCCCACAACAGACACCCTGTGAGGGAGGTGGGGCTGAGAGAGCTCTGACAGAAACTGCTCTTTTCAAGGACAGCTCTGACAAAACTATGGCTTGCCCAAGGTCATCCAGCAGCTGCAAGTGGAGGAGTGGGGAATCAAACCTGGTCCTCCCAGATTAGAGTCCGTGCACTTAACCACTACACCAAACTGGCAGGAGAAAAACTGAAAAGTGGGATGCGGAGATGTGTAAGTAGCTAGCCTTGTTTCTTTAGAGGGTACTGCGCTTGCTGATCTCAGAAAGGACTGAGTCCGTTCCAAATACCCAGACTCTCTTTTCCAGGGAAGTACATCTTCAAGGGCCTGGCTTGAGCTTAACAACCCACCTAAGGCAGCTCTCCATGTCCAATTGTGGCCAGCGGGGCAGCTGGCGTGAGGCACAAAGGCAACGGCTCTTCCCCTGCTTGTCCCCTAGCATCCAGTGGAGTACACCACCGCTGAACATGGAGGTTCCCAACAGCTGTTGCGGCTAATGTCTGGCAATGGGCTCACGCTTCATGAATCCATCTCATCCTCCGCTTAAGCCAGGTGGCTGTGGCCAGATCTTATGGTGGCAGATGCCACACACAAGGTGCATTTTGCAGTTAAAAAACCATGTGCTCCAGGACAGCCCCCTCCGTGTCATCTCCCCCCGAAACAGGCTGCCAAACTGCCACCCCGACAGGAAAGGAAAGAGACAGGTGGGGCAAGGGGACGTACGGATGGCCACAACCACCCCCGACGGCTTTAAAACAGGATTAGGCAGGTTCAGGGAGGAGAGGTCCCTCTGTGGCTATCAGGCCCCGGAAACTAAAGAGAACCTCCCCTTTTAGTGACAGTAAGCCACTGAATGCCTGTGGGAGGCGGTGACATCAGGGGAAGGTGCCTTGTTCACTGGTTCTCCAGGGTCACAGGTGGCGGCTGCAAGCATGGATGGCTTCAAAAGGGAATTAGATAAGCATAGGGAGCAGAGGTCCATCAGTGGCTATGAGCCACAAGGTATAAGTAGGGACTCTGGGGCAAGTGATGCTGTGTCTTCTTGGTGCTTGGGGGGGCCAACAGTGGGAGGGCTTCTAATGTCCTGGCCCCACTGGTGGACCTCCTGATGGCACTGGTATTTCTGGCCACTGTGTGACACAGAGTGTTGGACTGGATGGGCTTTTGGCCTGATCCAACATTGGCATCTCTTATGTTCTTATGTTGGCCACTGTGTGAAACAGGCTGCTGGGCTAGATGGACCACTGGTCTGAACCAGGAGGGCTCTTCTTATGTCTACCTTTGTCCAGGCATCTAAAGGACTAATCACAAAGGTTTAAAAAGGACAGGGGGCTTAAAGCTGCAGCAAAAAAAAAAAAAAAGAGGCAGGGAGACAGGGCCAATAAGCCAAGGATCCATGCTCGTCTTGCGTCCCGGACTCACTTCCGGGTCCATCACGCACTTTGGGCCCCACGGGGACAGATTCGGAGATGGATTCTGCTGCCGACCGCCCCTCGGAGATGTCCATGGCAGCTTCTGCATCCAGGTCGTCGATGTGGCTGAAGATCCAGTCCACAGCCCGCTCGAGACTGTTGTTCTGCAGACGAGAGGGCGGAAGCGGTCAGGCTGGGAGCCCCACCATCTCCACTTCCGGAATAGGTACAACGAGGTCTCCCAAAAGGGGGAAACCTTCGGCTACGGGGAAGCATCTCCGATGGGGCTCTCGCCCTCGACCCACCGTAGCTCTGAGCGCTTTCATTGCCTGATCCCGGGAGAAGCCCATGGAGACGATGGTGGCCACGCTATCTTCGGATGGGGGATCGGGACAGGCGACCGTGGAGCCCGGCCCGCTGGATCCGGGAAGAACCAGAGGATTGGCGAAATCTACGGAAGAGTGAAACGAAGTTTCAGGAGGCTCGATCCATGAGCGGGGTGGGGGGGTCAAGCGGTCTGTTTCGAAATGCCGTCGCCTTAGCCTGACCCCGTAGGAGATCAGCACGGGGTCCAGGGCACGGGGATTGCAGGCACTGACATACCTGGATCGTCCATGTGCGACATGACCCAGTTCATCGCCGCCTCGGCCCCGCTGTTCCCTGTGTAATACACGGCCTTGCGGCAGGCGTCCGTCGGGAAGCCCATCTCGACGAGCTGGGTGATCACTGACTCGTCCAGCATGGGGGCTGCAGGTGGGAAGGAAAGCGATGGTGTTGAACGGCAGGGCTTCTCAAGAACTACTTGGGCAACCTTGCAGCCCACCCACACTCCCCCCAGATCTCTCCCTCCCCACGCCCCACACCCAAAGCCTGCATTCCAAACAGGGGGCCATGCCTGTGGTGGCAGATAAGCCCTGCTCTCTGCGCCCTGCCAACAAAAGCGAGGCAGACGGCAACTCAGGACAGGACTTTCTCGGTGGTAGCCCCCCCCCATCTTTGGAATGCCCTTCCCCATGAGGTTGGTCCGGCACCTGATTTGTTGACATTCAGGAGGCGGGCAAAAACATTCTTCTCTTAATTGCGCATTATCCCACCTTACGGCTGGCTATTATTGAAAATTTGCTTTATTTCACCTTGTTTGACGTAGCTCCTGCCCTTGATCGCTACGACTGGCTGCTGGGTTTGGTTACTCTTCATATTAAGTTTTCACACGGTGGCTTCCAATTGAATTTTTAACGGTTTCGTTCTATTTTGTTCCGAGACCGCCTCAAGCAGTTCTTTAAAGAGACGGCGTGCCAAGTTGGAAAGTGACCGAACGAGCTGCTGCTTGAAGAGGCAAGATGCTGCCTCCGATTCTGTATACGTTTCCAAGCGGAACCGGGAGCGTAGCTTAGCTCAGTGGTTCTTAATGCTTAATCCACTACAGCACACCAGGTAAATCGGATGGCTGCTGAAGGCCACCAAAGAGAATGGGGTCATCTGTCAGCACTCTGGCCAGAATGCTGCACTCTGACAACAATTACGTTGTTTTAATTTTAAACAGTGGACGTAATGAGGAGGGAGGGGGAGCGCGCCCCCCCACAAGCCCTCTCACAGGGGGAGGAAAGGCTGCGTTCCTTCCTGCAGAGTTTTTCAGTCCCAGGAATGAGAGGCAGCCCCATTTGGTTTTCTTTTTTAGGTGAAATTGGCCTTTCTGAAGAATAAACTGGAAGTATGCAATAGTGAACAGTTAACTGAAGAATGTCCAGTGTTACGCAAATATATGTATTGTAGCTAAAATGAATATGGAAGAAGAACTTACGAAACTGAATGGAATTACATGTAACGGGCGGTACAAGATAACAGGCGTCAGAATAGGAAGTCATTCTTGTTTACTGATTAGGTATAATAGGAGTCAGAGGATGAGCCGGAGAATACTTTCTATTAACAAAGGGGGTGAATAGTATAATAGATTGTTGGAAAATAAGATTAATATTTTGTATTATCGTTCACTATAGAAATTAATAAACTGTGAATGGGGGAAAAAGAACTCTGGCCAGAACGCTGCACTCTAACGACTTCAGGGCGATTCAGGTTGCGGGCAGCTAAGAAGATAAGCATTTATCTGTCAAAAACGGGAGGCCGTTCAACCTTTAGGCATCCCAGCGCCAGGGCATTTGGGAAGCTGCGTCTTCTCGTGTCAAGGCGGATGTGTGGTGAGAAGCTCAAGAACCTCCGAGGACCTCACAAGCCTCGTTAGAGGAACCAAACCCAGAAAAGGATCTGGCTTTTTGATAAGATGCTCCCTCCAGATGAGGTTTTCAGACTGGGCTGCTCTGGAAACACCATCTTGCAAGCCTCCCCTTAATAGCCCCTGCCCACCAGTTCAACAACAGTTCTAACATGAACATCCCAGGACACGGGGTGGGGGTGAAAGGCAGGCAGGCAGGCAGGAAATCACTGGCAAAGTGACACAAAGACAGACTGAGCAAGGAGGAGGGAAGGCAGTGACACAGGCAACAGGACACCAGGAGAGTGAGGAAGAAGCAAGGGGGGAAGGCTCCAGGCGGAAGAGAAGGAGGAGGAGGAGAGAAGAGTCACTAACATGTCGGAGAGGAGAAGTGAGGGGAGCAGAAGGAGTCGTCGTCCTCGTTGCCATAGAAACCCAGGCTACCTTTGGGCTCATCGGGCGTCACCAGCGGGGGCGCGATGTCGGGCATCTCCTCCTCGTCGGGCTGGAGTCCGGTCCCCCGCAGCGCGGAGATGTCCAGCTCGTCCGGCATTTCGATGGAGACATCTGGCAACACAGAGGGGACCCGCTGGGAAAATGGCCCAGGGAACCTGGCCAAGGCGCAGGGCCATGTTTACAGGCATGTGCGTTCAGTCAGCGAGCAAGCCAACGCCAGTGCTGTCTGACCACGCTCCATGGAGATGCTAAATGGAACAAGGTCACCCAGGAATGCTTCTGTGGAGAGCTGATGTTGTGATGTGGCTAAAAACAAGGGCTGGGAAAGCTAGGCTGGAATCTCACTGTGGCCGCAGCTAGGGATGTGCATTCGGCTCGGACGAGCCGATTAAGAACCTGAAAAATGCCTATACGGCATTATACAGGATGGCCGATTACAGAATCAGATTCTTTGATCTGATTCGGCTGGCCGATTAGGGCATCCCTGCATATTCGGGGATCCCGAAGGGGGAGAGGATCTCAAGCACTTCTGCCCGACAGAGGGGGCCAGCACATCAGCCCCTCTGACAGGTAGAAGCGCCTGAGCTCCATTCCTTTCTCACTCTCCCTTCCCTTCCCCTCGCCTCCAAGTGAGGCGAACGGAAAGGGGGGGGGTGAAAGGGAACCCAGGAGGAGTTTCTGCCAGACACAGGGGCCACCGCTGGCCCTGCTGCCAGGCAGAAATGTCTGAAGGGCACATGCCACCTCTGCGAAGCGACTCCAAAGACTGAGGGGATTTAAAGTTTAAATACCCCCTTCTCTGGAGTCGCAGGGGGGTCATTATACCCTATGGGGACAGACCCCATAGGGGATAATTGAGCCAAATTAATTCGGCTATACTGATAATTTCCTGAACCCCAGTATCATACCGATACTGGGATTCAGGAATATCGGCAAATGCTGATAGTTTTTGTGTATGAGATATCCGAACCCAAAAAAGATCGATTTTTGGGGGGGTGCACACCTCTAGTCGCAGCACACCAGCTGCCTCTGAACACATTATACTGAACAAGGCCACTGGTCCATTGAACTCAGTATCATCTCTTTTGACTCTGATCAGTTCTCTGGGGGTCTCAGGCAGAGGTCTATCACAGGGCCTGCTGCCTGACTCTTTTAACAGGAGACGCCAGGGATTGAACCTGGGACCTTCTGCGTAATGAGCGGAGGCTCTTCCGCCGAGCCATAAACAAGCAAGTAACTTGGTACTCCTCAGATAATATGAATTGTAAATGGTCTAATTTACAGGGTTGTTGTGTTCACGAGAGCTAAAGAAGCCACTCGGAAGACTCTTGGTGGCATTATTATTACTCTAAAGGACTTTAGAATGCACTGGTAGTACTGACAGTGGCGGTATTGGAATGGGGTGAGGATGGGGGAGAAAAATCACGTGCAGACCCTGGCGCATCATCATGGCTCCACAGTATGACTCTTACCAAGCTTTTTAGGTACCCAGTCTAGGCCAAAGGTGAATTTCTTAATCTGGATCACTAGATAATCTGGGAAGGAGGCAAACCGGGTCGTCCTGAAAAGGGAGTGAGAGAGAGAAGCAGTGAAATATCCTTTTGTCAAACAAGAGAGGGAGAAAGGACGGACGGCATCTCAGGAAATGCTTCAGAAATACATTTGCCAGCCCTACTGGCTACTGCCGTAAGTGCAGCAACAGAAAGGGACTCCTCTAGCACAGGAACGAGCCAGGGACGTGGACGAACGGGAACACCAGAAGTGAGCCTGACAAAAGAGGGCGGAGGCGATGCTGACAATGGGCAGCCCCTGTGGCTCAGAGGCAGCGGGAGTCAGTCACCCTGAATGGTCAAGGTTTATGGACTGGATGCGGCCATATTTCCCGGTGGATGTGGCCACACGTGGCTTTCATCAACTACATCCAAATTGCTAGATGTACCCCTTACTTGGATGAAGGAAGGGACCTGGTTGCTGCGATTCTCTCATCTTGCACTACTGTAATGTTCCTGGGGAGTGTACTGAAGCTTTGGTTTGGACAAAGTTCTGCTCTGCAATAGGAAAGAGCTGGTAGGAAAGTACGGACCACCTTGCACTTGGCTAAATTTGCATAAAACCTTCCCGGATGCTTCTGGGTATGCTGAGATGCCGGTTAGCCTCAGAGGCTTTCCACGGTCCAGGCCCCGCATGACTTTGGGGGAAAGCCTTTTCCTGAACGAGCCGTTCCCAGAGCATCAGTCACTTGGGGGACTTGGGACGGAGAACAGGCCCCAGCGGAAGATCTTTTCCCCTCTGCAGTTCGTGTACCAGTGAGGCCACTGTGGTCAGTCCTTACAGGAGTCACATAGTCAGCACTTCTGAAGTTGTATAGCTCCGAAGGCAACTACTGGGTGGGGCAGGCGAGGGAGAGGATCACACAGGGAAAAACCATTACGGGGAAGAAGCATCAGGGGGGATCCTACTCCCCCCTCCCTGCGGTTTCTGGAATCACACTTTGCTTGGAATGGCATGGGAAAGACGGCCAAGGCCAGGCAAGAATCTTTTGTAAAACGGGAGGCAGCCAGGGGCGTGGAGACGGGGCCTGAAGGGTCGCAGCGCCTGGAGACACTGAAGATCAGACTCTCCACTTAACGAGCTGCGGGCCAACTGACCGCTCCCCCGTGGGCTTCCTTACCAGAGTCCCCCTCCTCCAATCTCCAGCTACCCCCCACCCCATCTTCCACCCCCCCACTCACTTGAGGGCCACAGACTTGGCCTGCAAGGCTGTGCTCCAGAAGTCGTCCACTTGTTCCGGGGCCCCGTAGGCCTCCAGGCAGGAGCTGAAAGGTACCTTGGCACGGACCAGCTCGGGCAGAGGCTGCTTCTCGGCTTCCGCTTGCCGCTTCCTCTCTTCGTATTCCAGCAGCTCATCTGGAGAGCCAAGGAGGGGAGAAGCACGAGAGAAAAGAGGAGTGATCCTGTGGATGGATCTTTAGGGAAACGACAGCAAACAGAGGAGGCGCGATCCCATGGATGGCCTTGCTCATTAGCTGCAGATGGAGGAATACTGAGGAAACGGCTGCGTGAGGGAACGCTGTGCTGCCCCAGCCAGCGTTTAACTGTAGTTAAGTAGAACTGCCATATATCTTTAAGAGCAGTGGTCCCTGGGAATTGAAGTCTTTAGTTAGACATTCCACATCTTTTGTACTCTAATTCAGTTCAGTGGCTCATGGTGAAAAGGATTGCGCGTTCCCACCTCCTTGCCGTTTAAAGAGAACAAAGGCCACAGGAAGAGAGCTGTAATCCTCGCGCCTTTGTGTGCTGGAAATGACTGTTAATCAGCCAGTCACAGGGATGCTGTGGGATGTCTAACTAAAGACTTCAATTCCCAGGGAGCACTGCTCTTAAAGATATATGGCAGTTCTACTTAACTACAGTTAAACGCTGGCTGGGGCAGCACACTGAGGCTTTGTGTGCTCGGGTCAGGATGGGCGAGTCCCGCTTTCGCTACCATCGATGGTGGGGTCGAACCCTGCATCCACGTCAGCTTCCATCCTCATGTCAGCTTCTGACTGAGCACGTGAAGCTGCCTTCCACTGGATCAGACCCTTGGTCCATCGAAGCCAGTATCGCCTACTCAGACTGGCAGCGCCTCTCTAGGGTCCCAGGTGGAGAGAGGTCACCTACCACCTGGTCCTTTTTTTTACCTGGAGATGCCTGGGATTGAACCTGGGACCTTCCGTGTGCCAGATGGATGCCCCACTGCTGGAGCCACAGCCCAGCCCCAACGTGACAACACTCGCTCAGGCAAGAGAGAGGGAAAGCTCCAGGGAAGCCTCCTGTCTTTGCACAAAGCCTCTCTTCATGCCGAACGTGTGTCCAAGGCAGCAGCACGCCCATCTGGCGTGGGGACAGCTCACGATGTGTAGTGGATGGAGTGCCGAATCGGGATGGGGGAGGCTCAGGTTTCAAAGCCCCACACTACCAAGAAGCTCCCCCGGGTATCTTTGAGGCAGTCATGCACTCTTGGACAGACCACACAGGGTTGTTGTGAGGGTAGAAATAGAAAGGGGGGGAATCATGTACGCTCAGCTCTTTGGAGAAAGCGCAAAATAAGCAGGCTGTGGAAGGTCGGAAGTTCAGCAGTTCGAGACCCGGGTGCCGCATGACGGAGTGAGCTCCCGTCTCTAGTTCCAGTTCCTGCCAACCTAGCAGTTCGAAAGCAAGGAATTGCAAGTAGATAAATAGGTACCACTTCGGTGGGAAGGGAACAGCGTTCCGTGGGCCTTGGCGTTTAGTTATGCTGGCCACATGACCACGGAAACGTCTTCGGACAGCGCTGGCTCTTCGGCTTGGAAACGGAGATGAGCACCGCAACCCTAGAGGCGGATTTGACTGGCTTTCGAGCAAGGGAACCTTTACCTTTACCTTTAGTTGCACGTAGGTGGGAAGCCGGGGAATACGGAGAGGAACAGATTTGGTTATTGTGGAAGTTCAGTTCTTTCACCTGCTACCCTTTGAACTGGAGACACCAGAAGCTGATCTTTCTGCATGCAAAATACAGGCTCTGCCGCTGATTCATTGTCTCTGGGCATGACGGAAAGGACAGGCCATTCGTCTCGCCTTGCCCATCAGTCTTGCTTCGCTCCATGCACAGTAGAGGGACCAGCTCTCTTGCCCACCCCACTGGATCCCATATCCCAGTTTAAAGCAGCAGCACACAGAAGTGTGTTGCTTTCATCCCCTTCATCGCCGCTCCCTTCAGCCCCCAGACCTTTATTCAGAGCGGCCTCCATGGGCACCGGCAGCTGCATGATGTAGTCGACCCGCTGGGTGTATTTCACTTTCTCCGTGGCCAAGCACTTGAGCTTCTCCTCCACCAAGAAGCGGAAGACCTCGTTCGGGTTTTCCGAGCTGCGGCAGTTCCTCTGGAAAGCACAAGAGGGAAGGAAGACGGGCAGGCCATGACGGTCCACCAAGAGACCAGCAGGGATTGCAGGAGGCACACTGACGGGCAAGGCAAAAGCTGGTCTCTTTCTGGGTAAAAACCCACACTGACGGTTCTCGGACATGCTGCCATCTTTAGCAAAACAGGTTCTAGGTTGGATTTGCTTGCTGAGACACCAGCTGAGCAAAGGGCACACGATTCCGGAGAGTGTTCTAGGGCAGGCGCCCAGATTTATGCAACCATCAAGGTTGACTGGGTCTCAAAGTAGCATCACCTGGAGAGGGAACGCACCCTATGAACACGCCCATCCCTCTACAGCAGCTGCTCAAAGACCTGAATTATGGGTACTGGCTAATAAGCTGTATATCAGAGTTGCCTATCCAGTGATCTTCCGTTGTGAGGGATCCCGGAGGAACTGTGGAAGAACTCCCCTGCACATGGTTTGAAACCTACTGACCTATTCCCATTCCCCTAAAAGGATTCCCGTTCATCAACCATAATCCGCAGGCTTCCTGGACTACTCTGGAGTAAAAAAACAACACTGCAGAATGCTTCTGCTTTGTTTAGGTCCCCTACCCTCAAGACAAGATTAATCAGTCAGACCTATTTGCAGAGGAAACCTTAAAGGAGGGACTTTGCTGATGAACAGGCCTTAAACTATGCTCTCCAGGGAAGCTGCCGCCAACTTCTCTCTACAGCAGCAGCGCCCGTGGGTGCCCTGTGGTGCTGACTTTAGACACCGCTCCTAATGCTTTGAATCAACCAAACCAATCACCTTCCCTTCCCAGCTCTGAAACACAGGACCCAACACAGGCCCACAATCAAGGCCTTGGGAGAAAGCAGGCAGCAGTTACCTCCACCATGTTGATAAAGTGCAGGAAGAACTCCTGGGCGTCTTGCTGCCGATTGGTGGAAAACTCCGGATGGCCTTTGCCCACCAGAGACTTAAACATGCGTGGCGCAATGCCATCCTGAATGCCCTGTGGAGACAGAGGAGATGTGAGTGCGCTTCAGACGGGAGAGTGTCCTGTAACGGATGAGCAACAGCCGGCACTCCCAATCCTCACCTTCTGGTCTGGCTGCTGTTCCCCATCTGAGGAAGCCGGCTTTGAATATTCGCCAGAGAGAAGCCCATGGCCTAGCTTGGCTCTGGAAAGACATGTGAATTCATCAGTCTAGAGACACTCAAGAAGAAGAAGAAGAGTTGGATTTATACCCCGCCCTTCACTCATAGTCTCAGAGCAGCTTACACAATCTCCTTTCCCTCCCCCTCCCCACAGCAGACACCCTGTGAGGGAGGTGGGCATGAGAGAACCCTTTCGAGGACTGCTCTTGAGAGGACAGCTCTGAGAGAACTGTGGCTGACCCAAGGTCACCCCGCTGGCTGCACATGGAGGCGTGGGGACTCAAACATGATTCTCCCAGATTAGAGTCTGCCGCTCTTAACCACTACACCACACTGGCTCTCAAAAACTTCACTATCCACCCCCATTTTAAATCTCAAGGGAGGTTGCTGTCTCACATAACAGCAGTGGGGCCTTATCTGATCATCTCACCACATCTCAACCGGGAACCCTAAAGCACTTGGGAAGGCAGTGGGGCTGTTAATTCTCACAGGGGCAAAAAGATCTCTAGATTAGTTCCTCTAGGAAAGTAAAACCGTCAGGCAACCCGAGTTTTGTTTTTTAAAACCTTGAGAATTTTAGGTTCATCTGAGGCAGTCATACATTCTCAGGGACTTCTGCCGATGAACAGGACTCATTTCGACGGCTAAGTTTCTAGTTCTCATGATTCAGCAAGAAAACAGTTGATTGTGTTTTTTCCAGACTTTAGACAGGACTGCTGGAAAAGGATCAAATAAGCAGAGGGGAGCCAGAGAGGATCGTGAAAGGGAAAACGCCGTGGGAGAACCCCACGGCGTAGGTCGCGCACTGATAACGGATGGGGGCAGAGACTTGCCACTACGTACACTTGGGTGCTGAAGTCCTGCGTCGGATCTGAGGGAGCATTTCGGAATATTTTTTCTAGCTTGTCGACGTACCTGCAAAGCAAACCAGAGAGAGCCCGACTGAGGCACTGAAATCACATCCTTTGAGGCTAGCAGGCCAGGGCTCTGTAGCATTCTCATCTGCTCAGGGTTTGCGATCCAGGCCTTGGAAGTGGACTTCTGCTGCCTGGTTTCTCTCACATGCTTGGGGACGGGGAGTGCCCTCTTCTCTTGACACTTCAGGCACCGGACTTATATCCACATGGGAGCATGAAGACATGCCCCAACCATGGCAGTAACCAAAGAGGAATACACAGTGTAGGTATACAAGGGAATTGTAATCTCTGTGAAAAAGACGCTGACGCTAGTTCAGTAATAACCAAAGTATTGCTCCAAATGCAGCCATAGAAGCACAATCAAGTCCAAGTTTAAAGTAGAAAAGTTTGTGTTTATATGGTTGTATTTGTATCAAATGGGCTGTGGTGGCTCAAGTGGTTAAGACCGCAGTTCGAGACCCGAGTGCCGCATGATGGAGTAAGCGCCTGTCTCTGGCCCCAGCTCCTACCAACCCGGCAGTTCGAAAGCAAGAAATTGCAAGTAGATAAATAGGTACCAGTTTGGTGGGGAAGGGAACAGCGTTCCGTGCACCTTGGTGTTTAGTCATGTCGGCCACATGACCACGGAAATGACTCTGGACAGCGCTGGCTCTTTGGCTTGGAAACGGAGATGAGCACCACCCCCTAGAGTTGGATTCGACTGGCTTTCGAGCAAGGGAAACCTTTACCCTTTACCTTTACTATCTGTATCAATACTTTGGTTATTATTGAACTAGTGTTAGCATCTTTTTCACACAGATTACTATTCCCTTGTATACCAAACGTGGCAGTAGCCGCAAGCGACACAGGAGGAGGGGGGGGGTCTCTCTCTCTCACACACACACCCATTCCTTTCCCACTCCTGCTGCTCCTTTGTCTTTTCCCTGCCAGACCTGCGCAAAAGCAAAGACAAGATAGTGATTTTGCTCGGGATTCTCTTTTGGTCAGACCTCCCCCCCCCCTGCTCTTTCCCCCTTCCCCTACCAATCCACACTGCAACACCACAGCGTGGCTCAGCAGTAAAAGCCCTCTGAAGGGCTGCGGAGGAAGCAGCGCTGGTGCCCAGCAGCGAGTCGCTCCATGACATTTTGAAAGCAGGGCTTAGCCTCCCCCGATCCCTGCCCGTAACGCGGATGGAGAAAACCTGCCCGCAGACACTTCCACAGGCATTCTACAGACATCCCCCCCCCCTTTGAAGGAAATTTTTTTTAAAAAAAGTGTCAAGAGAAGAGGGCACTCCCCAGCTTAAAGGGGGAAGGCTCCAGGCGCCACCACCAGTCATGCTGGGAATGAGTATTACCAGGGGTCACTTCCTGCAGGAGCGCACAGGAGCGGCGTTCCGGCAGTAAAGAGCCCAGGGGGCGGGCACATGCAACAAGCCCCACCCCCTGCTCCCAGCAGCCCTCCGTCAGAGCAAGAAGCAGCCAGGTAAGTTGCAGAGCCCCCCCCCATCTCAAAACAGTCCAGTGGCACCTTTAAGACCAAGTGTTATTCAGGTACAAGCTCTCCCTCCTCTGTGAGGGCAGATCTGCACGTTCCCCCCCCCACCCAATAGCTAGTAATCCAAAAGAGTCCAGTGGAGCCTGAGCAGTGGGTGTTGCCTTCTGACACACTTCCAGTGATGTCAGGGGTGTGGCATATGCAAATGAGTTATGCTAATGAGCTCCTGCACCTCTTTTTCTATGAAATGACCCCTGAGTATTACCATCGCATGGATGTTCCGCTTTAACACAGGGCCTTCCTGCAAGGGGGGGAACTCCCGGTGCGGAAGCAGTCGAGGCCCACAAGGGCGCGCAGAGAACTGGCTGCGGCACCTCAACCCTGGAGGCTCACTGTCAGTGGTCCGAATTCAGACTAGCTTTTGGGGGCCCCAGATGGGGCTAGACGGGACTGAAATCAATATAACAGAGGGGATGGTGGATGTGTTGTTATTCCTGCGGAACACAGGACAGGGTATAACATATCCTGTTGGAACTCTCTGCCAGAAGACATCCGTGCCCGGTGGGAATTATTACCTTTCCGCAGGGCATGTGAGGCAGAGATGTTCCGCTGGGCATTCGGTTGAGGACAGCGGTGGGGACAGTATGACATCTGGCACTCTCAGATACTTCCCCATCCCACGCAAACTCCCCCCCCCCCCGGGGGGCGGGGGGCCCCATTTTTTTTCCTCCCCCCTTTTTTTTGTGAAAGAGAGAGTGAAGAAGAGATTGGATTTATACCCCGCCCTTCACTACCCAAAGGTGTCTCAGAGCGGCTTACAATCTCCTTTCCCCACAACAGACACCCTGTGAGGTAAAAGAAGAAGAAGAGATTGGATTTATATCCCGCCCTTCACTACCCAAAGGTGTCTTAGAGCGGCTTACAATCTCCTTTCCCTTTCCCTTCCCCTCCCCACAACAGACACCCTGTGAGGTAAAAGAAGAATAAGAAGAGATTGGATTTATATCCCGCCCTTCACTACCCAAAGGTGTCTCAGAGCGGCTTACAATCTCCTTTCCCTTCCCCTCCCCACAACAGGCACCCTGTGAGGTAAAAGAAGAAGAAGAAGAGATTGGATTTATACCCCGCCCTTCACTACCCAAAGGTGTCTCAGAGCGGCTTACAAACTCCTTTCCCTTCCCCTCCCCACAACAGGCACCCTGTGAGGTAGGTGGGGCTGAGAGAGCTCTTGACAGAGACTGCTCTTTTTCAAGGACAGCTCTTATCAGAGTTATGGCTTGCCCAAGGTCATCCAGCCAGGTGCAAGTGGAGGAGTGGGGAATCAAACCCGGTTCTCCCAGATTAGAGTCCGTGCACTTAGCCACGACACCAAACTGGCTCTGTTCTACTTACTTATCTGTTTTTAGGTGGTTTTAATGTTGGTTTTAACTTAAAGAACTTTGTATACTATTTCGTTACAAGCCGCCCTGAGCCCTTCTTGTAGGGAAGGGCGGCCTAGTAAATATAATTTAATAAAGACAGTAAATAAATAAAATACCTATCCTACTCCACTGCCAGAATTAAGCCTGAAGGAGTCGCAACAGCCAGGAAGTTGCAAAAAATCAAAGACCAGTGCCAGGAGGACGTCGTCGAACGAGCTCCCGCAGACAACAACGACGCGCTACAGGGTGCCTGGTAGGCTAGTCACTCTCCCCCTTGTATGTATGTATGTGGCCCTAGGTTAGGATTGGCATTAATGGAACATGTAAACCGCTCAGAGCCCGCAGGGGGTGAGCGGTATATAAATTGAAATAAATAAATAAATAATGGCTCCCCACCTCTGTAGGTAACAGAACTGCTATGTAAGGAGGGGCTTTTATTAAAGCGTGCACACACAAAGTCCCTGCTGCCACACCCAAGAGCAAGAGGAGCTCCCCCAACCTCCCCGCTTACTTTCGCTTGAAGTCTGGTATGCTGAACAGCACCTGCACCACGGAGTTGAGGTAGCAGCTGTTTCCCAGGTTACGGATGCCCGTGTAGCCGGGGCCGTAGAGAGGCTTGAGCTGCACCCCGGACTCCTGGATCAGCTCCCACTCGCCAATCCGCTGGTTCATGTCGATCTCTAGCTCGGTCATCGTCTTGTCAGTCTACAGGGGGAGAATGACAGAACGCGGGCTCAGGGTGGCGGTAACCAGAGGGAAGACTGCAAGAGTGGAAACCCAGCTTCCTGGAGGAGGTGTCGACAGAAGACCCCAAGCCAGTGTTTCCCAAATTGTGGGTTCTGAAGCCTGTAAAAGTAGGTCTCGTGCAAACCGTGAATACTCTGGGGGTTTTGGAGCGGGTCCCCATAACACATGTATTTGGACTCGTGTGTCACCAGGCCACTGCCGTAAACTGTGCACTCGTAAATCTGAAGCAATAATGAAGCAGTCAAGAGCCCTCCTCTTGGGAATATCAGGAGGAGGAAGAAAAGCCTGGATTTATACACTGCCCTTTACTACCCAAAGGAGTCTCAGAGCGGCTTACAATCTCCTGTCCCCCCTCCCCACAACAGACGCCCTCTGAGAGAGCTCTTTCGAGAACTGCTCCTGAGAGAACAGCTGTGAAAGAACTTGTGACTGACCCAAAGTCACAGCAGCAGCTGCATGTGGAGGCGTGGGGAATCAAACCCGGTTCTCCCAGATTAGAGTCTGCCGCTCCTAGCCACTACACCAAACTGTGTCAGACCAGTGGTCTACCCAGTCCAGCAGCCTGTTTTTGCATAAAGGCCGAACAAGCAGGGCACAGGGGCCGCAGTCTTCCCCAAATGCTGTTCCCCAGCACTGTCATTCAGAGGCTGGCTGCCTGTACATGGATGTTACCTTGACTATCAGGGCTAGTAGCCACTGAAGGAGGCTCTCCTCCAGGAATCTGTCTAGCCTACTTTTAGAGCCACTCTCTGAGGACATCTGAAAGTTCCCCTTCCCGAAGAAAAAGCCTCAAACCAAGAAGAGAGAGAAAAGCTCTGCCACGGATGCCAACAGCGGAGATGAAGGAACCCAGGCTCTGCGCTTGCTAGAAAGCCAGGTCCTCTCCAACGACCACGTCTGAAACTTTCCGCCCAGAAGGCGATGGTGAAGACCCAAGCCCGGAAAAGGCTGCCGCTCTCGTGCTCGTTGCCCCGACTCACCTTCTGCATTTTCAGCATGTCAATTCCAAAGTGGGACAGGTGTTCGGCCAGGTTGGGGTCCAGCACCATGTCATCCTCGTCGTAGGAGTAGACGTCTGCAGCAGGAGTGGGGAAGGAGAAAAAGACACCCTTTGGCCCCGAGAGCTACTCCACCTCTGCAGCAGGTTGACAACACTCTCTCTCCCGGAGCTTCTATTCCCCCCCCCAAAATAAAAGCGGTACACCGGAGTGATATTTGACACTTTCTTTCTCTGGTTTCATGGGCAATGCCCTGGCCTAGCACTTCTCCATCCATCTATGGCAGAGGTCTCCAGTGTGCTGCCTGTGGGGGCCACGGTGCCCACCAACACCTTTTCTGGCACCCACCAAGTGTCTTTCGCTAGGACCATTGGCCCAGCAAGGCTTCTGATTGGCTGTGCAGATACTCTGTGTCACGATCTGGGGTTGTGCAAGCAAAGGCCTAGCGGGCCCAGGGAGCCTGAGTAGCAGTGGGAGGAGGCCAGGCCTACAATGCCCAGAAGCCCCAGAGAGGTTTTGGCGCCAATTTTAGCCAATCACAGAGAAAGGGGACTTATAATAAAAGAGCTGGTACAGAAAAAGAGCTGTTCTTTTTTCCAAGAGAGCAGAGCCAGAAGGAAGGCTGCTGCAGGGAAGAGACCCTTAACCTGAGAGGAAGGGTGAGCAAACTGAGGCCCGCTTGAGACGGTGAGCGAGGGACAGTAGGTTTAGGCGCGCTGGGGCGTTTGGTTTCTTCTCTTTTCACCCCTTACTGATTGTTTTTTGCACCTTGTTTGTTTTCCCATATTGGGCTGACCGCCTGTAAAAATAAACCTTTTCCTTGTTGTTTACTCTGCCTGGTCCTCACGCTTATTTCGGCCAAACAAGGGAGGTCTGAAGGTCTTGGGAGGGTGCTCTGGGCCTTCTCAAGGGATCCTAAAACCAGAGTGGTGGCAGCGTCCGGTGACAACCCACCTGAGCTGCGACACTCTGAAATGTTGCTTTGGCAGCCGCTGCTGCCACCGCACAAGGATCCACACTGCGTGACTGAAGTTAAACGGGGGGCCATCACTTGGCAGCTGGCTCCGCCTCCCGGGGCAGCCATTTTGTGGCAGCCATTTTGTCGCTGCATAGATTCATAGGCAAGATATATGCATATCAAGACTTCCACCACTGTGACGCTCCGATTCCTAGGCCACATTAACTTTTCTGACCGTTCAGAGTGAGCAGGGAGATACGCAACCCCACAACCCCACAGCCCTGGAAGAGGTGCTTGGTAGGCACTAATTACGCCAGTATCCAGCCTTCCCCTTGCAGGCACAGGCTGCAACAGTCCTTTAAGCTGGAGCGAGAAGAGAGCATGCGGCTGCGTCGGGAAGACAACGAAGCAATAGCGAATCACTCCTCTTTCAGAGCCCTTGAAGGGCTCGTTCCTTTGTGCTTGGCTAGACAGCGGAGTCTGAAGTGGTAGGCCGGGTCTCAGCAGCTGCCTCCTCAGGAGCCAGAGGACAGGGCCAGCTGCAGCTATTGTTACCTGCTCCATCGGGCGTGATGGTGCCCAGCTTCACAGCCAACGGGTAGCCAGTCTCCCGGTAATGTTCAACCGCGTGGTTGTTGCCCCCGCTCCCGTCAAAGTAGCGCCGCCCACACAAGATGGAGCCGTCTGTCATGTTGAGCCACAGGTTCTCGCGCATGTCGCACTTGGTGCACTTCCAGCCACTGGCGGACGAAAGGAGGGAAGGGGGAGTCAGTGCCTGTTCCTCCCTGCATCCTGCCCCGTAAAAATCCTTTCGTAGGATTTTCCATCACGTATGCATCTGACGAAGTTAACCGCTCACATGGAAATGAACATTAAGTCCTTTTTAAAATTAATTTTAGTACAAATATCTTGGAATACAGTGGATACAAAACATTTAAACATAAAATGTACAATACTCTCTCCCTGTTTTCATTGTCAAAACTGTTTGAGTGAGACAAGGAATCAACCCCCCCCCACCGACATAGTTCAGATGCCCTTTCTCCAAGTATCCAAAGATTACTTCTTAAAATTAAAATAAACTGCCCAGCCTCTAGATTCAATAAAAACCACAACTGGGAATATTACTGAAACAAGGAGGGATTATTCCTTCTAGGTGGTGCTAAATGAACTTCCCTATTAACCCTGACACTTCTCCCGCCCGGGGACTTACCCTCCCCTCTCCTAGACCCATACCGGCGAATTCCAAACCTCCCCAGAGGAGAGGGGCAAAGAGAGAAAACAGCGGAGTCACAGCACCCGCCACTCCCACAAACTCACAGCCCCCACCCCTGCTTGAGTCACAGACTGCCCTCCTCCCGCCAGGGGTCCAACCCCACTTTCCCCAACATGGAAGGGTGGCAGTTCCCAAACCCAATTCCAGTCCAGGCTAAAAGAGCACCAAGAGAAATCCCACAAATGCTGTTCGGGGAAGGGAGGGACAGGGCAGTGGGTATCAGATTGATCTAATTTCTGTGCACTGAGGACAAGCAAGTCCTAGGTTACAAACTGAACTCTCCAATGCAAGAACAAGATGCATCTCTTCCTTTAGGAGGTGCTATTGTCAGAAGAAAATAAAAAGGTTTCAGTTTTGTTTTTGCATGTGGGTGGGTATTCTGTTTGTAATAATTGTTGGGATACACTATATTTTTAATATGCTAGTTGTGATAATTTCATGCCAAGTAAAAATGTCCATCGTTATATTTTATGTTCCTAAAGTAACAGAATGATTTTCAATCTAGAAAAGACAAAAGAAATGCTAATGGAGCATTTTTTTCAATTTTTCCAAAAATTTCTGTTTCCCCCCGAAAAAAACTGGAAAAAAACCCCGGGTTTCAAAATTTCTGGAAATTTTACATCTCTGGCTCTAACATGGCCACCCCTCTGCGATCCCTCCCAGCTGCCTCTGGTTTTACGCCACCAGGAAAGAGGCCTCTGCTGAACAAATCCCGAGCTACTCCACAGGATCTGCTCCGTTATAGGTCCTGATCAGGAGGCATCAAGAGGGACTGAGGGCGTGCATCTCTCAAGTGACACCGAGTGAAGGAGTGGCCAGCCAGACGCAACGGGAGGAGGGGAGAGGGAGAGACGTGGGGATTCAGCTAGACTCACCAAGGAGGAATACGCACACCATTCGGGAGCTGCTGGAGGGAGAAAGCGTGCCGAGACACACGCCGAACTTCCCCGTCCCAGGCTTGCACTTCCTGCTTCCGGGAGGCAGAGTCTGCTGTCAGAATAGCTTCAATTGCACTGGAAACCTGGAAGAACGGAGACAGGTGAAGATGGTATCTGAAGAAGTGAGCAGTAACTCACAGAAGCTCATGTTGTTGTTCAGTCGCACAGTTGAGCCCGACTCTTCACGACCCCATGGACCACATCACGCCAGGCCTTCCGGTCTTCCGCCGTCCTCTGAAGTTGGCTCAACTTCATGTTCGTTGCATCTATGACACTGTCTAACCATCTCATCCTTTGCCGTCCCCGTCTTCTTTGACCTTCAATCTTTCCCAGCATCAGGGTCTTCTCCAGTGAGTGCTCCCTTCTCATTGGGTGGCCAAAGTATTTGAGCTTCAGTTTCATTATCTGGCCTTCCAGGGAACAGTCAGGGTGGATTTCTTTTAGGATTGACTGATTTGATCTTCTTGCAGTCCAAGGGACTCTCAAGAGTTTTCTCCAGCACCATAATTCAAAAGAATCTATTCTCCGGCGCTCGGCCTTCCTTATAGTCCAACTCGCGCAGCCATACATGACTACTGGGAATACCATTGCTTTGACCATACGGACTTTAGTTTGGCCGGGTGATGTCTCTTCTTTTTATCATGCTGTCTAGGTTTGCCATCGCTTTCCTCCCAAGGAGCAGGCCCATACCCTACCATAAATGCTGTTAATCTTTAAGGCGCTACTGGACTCTTGCTCTTTTCTACTGGAAGAATGGAAACTGGGACAGGAGGGCAGGAGTGGATTTCTACAGCTCCCCCCCCCACACACACACACCTGAAACACTTTCTGCTAATGTGGACCTGGGGACAGCCCACACATAGTCCTTCTGAGACGACCCTGTGCTCCGATCCCCCTCTCCCCTGCCCAAGAGAATGCCCAGCCCCAGTCCCGCAGTTTAGATCTGCCACCCTTTCAGACCGTGGAGGGTCCATTTTGTAGAGAGGACACAAAACTCACCCTGTCCTTGACCATATCCGGCAGACCCTCCAATCCGTCCCGGGGAATATCCAAGTACTCAGGTAAAATGACTATTTTGATATGTTCGTCGTACTCGTATTTCTCCTCGGGGATGTCAAATCCACCTTCAACTCCTACCGAAGCAACAGTGAAGGGTAAGAATTACAGGACTCTGGTGTAGAGATCTGAATTAACACCCCCCCCCATCCTTCAGCTCAGTCTCCTGTGTGATCCGAGAGGAAACGTACGATTTCAATCTACCGCTAGCTCTCCTACATGGGAGGGTTTTCTCCTCTGCATAACTGACAGACCGACAGGGCTGGCCTCTTACCAATAGCTAGACGGGTTGGTTTCTTTCTAGGGGGATCTCCAGCGCTGGAGTTGGCATCCTCTTCTTTCTGCAGCCAAGCCAAAAGGAGGAGTGTGGTTAGGAGGTGATTAAGCACATAACATTTTAGGGAACTCTGTAGCCTTAGATCAAATGCAGACTTGGGGAGGGGCAGTTTAACATGTAAGCTTTCTTACGAAGCCTGAACTAGTTTTATCACTTGAAGAGCATAAAATGCTCAGCCTACAACTGAGCAGATAAAATTTGGCAGGAGCATTCAGAAAACAGTTGCCCCAGGAAACAGGTCTGAGGATGGCACTGCCAGGCAGCTATACTTAAATTCCATCAATATGCCACATGATACAATTTTATATGCTGATACAGCTTTATAGCCTAAGTTTTATGTGATACGTTTTGTTGTCAAAGTAGCAAAATAGGTTTGATAAAGTATTGAGTATATTTTTAAAAAACCCAAAACAACCCCATTTTCATTTTTTCCTGGGAAAAACAGGGGAGAAATCCCCCCCCCCAATAGCTTCAAGATTTCTAGAAATCTTCTCAGGCATATTTATAATGTACAAATGCCTTTATTTTCTCCAAGCAAAGTTATAAAGTAAAGTGTCCTCCAGATATCCCCTAATGTGTGGGGTCCCTCAGGGGGCACTTCTCTCCCCGATGTTATTTAATATCTATATGTGCCCCCCCCCACTCCCAGCTGGCGCAGAGTTTTGGGCTTAGGTGTCACCCAGCTGCATCAGTTACTGGACAGCTACCTAGACACCACCCTGCAAGATCTGACTGCGGATTTGGAGGCCGTGGTGGGGTAGTTAAAAAAGAGCAGGTTGAGATTGAATCCGACAGAGACGGAGGTTCTGTGACCGGGGTGGGTGGGCGGGTGGGTGTGCTTCAGCACTTGAGGATAGACTTCCTGCTCTTGATGGGGTGCCACTGACAGCAACGCTGTCCGTCAGGAGTTTGGGCGTGATTTTGGATGCCTCCTTGACTACGGAGGCCCAAGTCACGCACATGGCCAGGCTGGCATTTTTCCATTTGCATCGGGCTCGGCAATTGGCCCCTTTCCTGTCGCACCCCAACCTAGCCAAGGTAATCCATGTAGCGGTCACCTCCAGGCTAGACTACTGTAACTCGCTCTACGCTGGCCTGCCCTTGAGACTAAACTAGAGGCTCTGGCTGATCCAGGATGTGACGGCACGAGTCCTGACAGGAACATCACAGATGGCACATATACAACCTGTGCTGTGCCAGCTGCACTGGCTTCCATTGGAGTACCGAGTCAAGTTCAAGGTTTTGGTGTTGACCTTGAAGGCCCTGGGTGGTCAGGGACCGACATATCTGCGGGACCATCTTCTCCAGTATGTCCCGGGAGAGTGTTATGCTCCTTGGACAGCAATCTGCTGGTGATCCCTGGCCCCAAAGACATCCGGCAGTCCTCGGCCAGGGCCAGGGCCTTCTCAGTCCTGGCCCCGACCTGGTGGAACTCTCTGCCAAACAGCATCAGGGCCCCGCGGGACCTTACGCAATTCCGCAGGGCCTGTAAGACAGAGATGTTCCGCCAGGCTTTTGGCTGAGGACAGCAACGGTTTCCATCCTGGCTGGCACCCTCCTCTTACTCCTCCTACTCTCCTCTCCATCAGACTGCTTTACTCCCCCTCCCCACAAGGTGGTCGTGGTCCAGAACTGGGAAGAAACTGTAACTCTCGCCACAGGGGATTTATCCTCTCGTTAATACATCTGAGCTAAACAGAGCTGCTGTCAGTTCTAGCCCCGCGCTGGTGTGAGCTACCAGCCTTGTCCCCAGCTCACCGTCCACCCAGCGGTTCGAAAGCTTCGGCAAGAGATAAAATGGGTACCACTCCTTAGAGAGGGTGGGCACACTAAACCCCCCGGTGGGGGAGGTGTTAGCCGGCGAACGGAATGTCCAGCGCATAAGACCGAAAAACCTAGAAAGAACTCTTCGGCATCGAGGAAGCTTGTAATGGGCCGTCCGGCCAGGCGGTGGCAGTGCTGCGCTGCAACTTGAAGCAGTTGTGTGATTTAAAGGTTATATGTTGTCCTCCCTTACCCCTTGAATCATTGTTAGTCCCGTGTGTATTTGAGTAACTGTAAATCGCTCAGAGCCAGCAAGCTCTGCAGGATTGAGCGATTAATAAATTGAAAGATTATTATTATTATTATTATTATTATTATTTATTGATCTTTTTAGATTGCTGTATCGGTATTATTTATGTATCTATTTTATCGTTTTAATGTTTTTACTATATGCTCTATATTGCCCAGAGCCCTACAGTAGCAGGGATTGGGCGATTCGTAAGTTTAATAATAAATATAAATAAAAATAAATAAACACATGAAATCCTAAACAGAGAAAGGTGCAAAGTGTTGCCATCTTAGCTCACTTATCTTAGTTTTTGCCCTCAAGGGAGGGGAGTAAAGGTTGAAAACAACAGACAGAAAATGTTGTCGTACAGAGGAAAAAGCATGTTATTTGGACTGAAATGTCTCATCTAGTTCTAACAGCACATTTGGACATAGAGTTAAACTTTTTAACACTGAACTATTCAATAAAATATTGTCATCATACACAAAGCATACCAACTGTGGACAAAAATCAGCCTCATTTAAACAAATATACACTTAAAACATGTCGCGTATGCCAGTATGCACAGGAATTATCCTCAAATGCTATAGATTTTTAGTTTAAACAACCTTTATATTCTTACATTCTTAGTCTTCAAAAGCATTTAATTGCTTCCAAAAGAGAAGATACCTCAAAGGAATTCTTTCCCCCCCCAGCACTCCCCACAATTCCCAATTTTTCCATGGCATAAATTGGAAAGAATCTGCAGGGAAAATCCAGAAGAAGAAGAGGAGGAGGAGGAGATTGAATTTATACCCTGCCCTTCACTCAGAGTCTCAGAGCGGCTTACAATCTCCTTTCCCTTCTGCTCCCCACAACAGACCCCCTGTGAGGGAGGTGGGGCTGAGAGAGCTCTGACAGAAACTGCTCTTTTTCAAGGACAGCTGTGCCAGAACTATGGCTTGCTCAGGGCCATCCAGCAGCTGCGAGTGGAGGAGTGGGGAATCAAACCTGGTTCTCCCAGATTAGAGTCTGCACACTTAACCACTACACCAATCTAGAAACAAGTGTGCCCCCCATCTTCTTCCTGGGCCTTCACATCTCTTAGGTGCCCAGTCACAGAATTCCAGAGAGCAGGCACGGAGGGAGACAGCACGGACAAACAGCAAAACTGATCCATGCTCAGACACCTGAAGAGAGGGAGTCCCCTTTTTCATTCAGGTAGCCAAAAGTCCAAGAAAGCTCTGCCCCTCTTACCAACTTGCGTGTCCTCTTGAGATGGAGATAGACCCGCTGGCCTGTTTTCTCAAAATATTTGTCCACATACTGCTTCCCAAATCCCAGGAATGTGTTCATGCAAATGTACAAGCCTCCATCGGACTCCTGAGGAACAGAAATTTGATTTCTTTAGTTCATGGATGTCCCCACCTTTGCCCTCCAAGGCAGCTTCCTTCATTGTCTTCCATTTTATCCTCACAACAACCCTGTGAGATAGGTTAGATTATGTGTGTGAGAGAGAGAGGGAGAGTGTGTGTGTGAGAGAGAGAGAGTGAGTGTGTGTGTGTGAGAGAGAGTGTGTGAGTGTGTGTGTGTGTGTGTGTGTGTGTGTGTGTGTGAGAGAGAGAGAGAGAGAGAGAGAGAGAGAGAGAGAGAGAGAGAGAGAACACAACCTGCTCAAGGTTATTCAGCAAGCACCCATAGCAGAGTGAGGATTCAAAACCAGGCCTCCCAGCTCCTACTCCAACGCTCTTGACCACTACACTGCAGTGGCTAGAAAGGGTTCTCACTGGGAGGATGGCCAAGAGAATCACTGAGGTGTGCATGTACTCTAACCAAGAAACAAAATTCAGCCCCAAAGTCTGTGCCAAAAACAGAGGAATTCCGCAGCTTGGATAAATTACACAGACTGAAATATTTTTTCATAATCTATGAGGGGTTTTCTAACCACAGATCAGGACGGTTCTTCCCAGCCATACATCTGTTGTCCCCAGTACAGAGCACCGTTACTTTGTGACTGCTCTGAAAGATGGCATGCTCTTTCACCTTTCTGGCACTGGCAAACCCAAGACTCTGCCATGCAGGTACAAGATTCTCTTATTCTCTTTCTCACCCTCTCACCAAAAACCTTATATTTCTGCTTATGGTCAACATCTTCCTTGTCCCTCTAAAGTTATTTTCATTTACATGTCTTTTTTTAAATGCCCCAAATTTATACACACACACACACCTCTATCTCACATTGGATTTACCCCTTCACTACCCAAAGGAGTCTCAGAGCAGCTTACAATCTCCTTTCCCTTCTCTTCCCTTCCCCACAACAGACACCCTGTGAGGTCGGTGGGGCTGAGAGAGTTCTCTTGAGAACTGCCCTTGAGAGAACAGCTCTGAATGAACTTGTGACTGATCCAAGGTCACACCAGCAGCTGCATGTGGAGGAGTGGGGAATCAAACCTGGTTCTTCCAGATTTCCGTGCTCCTAACCAGTACACCAAACTGATACATATGTTTTGTGTGCCTCATTTTAGCTGTTTCATATATTGATATTCTGCCCTTCCGAGAGGCTCAAGGGAGCCTATAACAAGAATTAAAAGCCACCCAGCGTGCAATTCATCCACACTCAACCACACATAATGGAACATGACACCCCGTGAAAGCAGAACATTCCCCACTATCCATTCCACCCTATAGCAGGGTCAAGCAGTCCGCTGAAGCTATGTAGAGTCCACTGGCCAGTTTACACCTGCCCTCCTCACGTTCCAGCGAATGCATGTACAATCTGTGTACAGTGTATCCTTGTTTTTAAAAGTGTGTTGAGTAATTCTCATGTTATGCTCAATGTACGTAAAGCTGGATGTGTGATACAAACCCTGCATTTATCCAGGTACTGGTACCTGGTTTCAAATTCAAAGTGAATGCACATTGGTGCAATCTTACAAACAGATGTCTGCATACAGTAGAATGGAGCAGCATCTTCTGCCCTTGACTATCGCAACTGGCTCTCCACAGAGCTACCATTGAAGAATGAATAAAAGTTGCAACCGGTACAAAACGTTGCAGCAAGTTCACAAGTAGGGATAGGCACAAACCGGCCGATGAACTGAAGTTTGTCATGCATTTTGGCTGGCTCATGAAGCAATGTTCGCAAACTGAGTTTTCATGAATTTTGAAGCGGTTTGTGAAGAGCAGAAAGCAGGGTTTAAATGGCTCGGAGCCATTTCACCCTCTGCTTTCTGCGTGCTGTGGCTTTTCGCGAGGAGCAGAAAGCCGCAGGGAGAAGAAAGCAGGGGTTTAAACTTTAAATGGCTCACGAACCAATACAAACCAGGTCAGTTCACAAACCAACCTCGCCGTCTTTATGGGTTCACAGTCCAGTCACAAACTGAAATGCAAAAACACGGTTCATCCCCACCTCTGTTCACAAGCACTCACTGCTTTGCACAGCTGTAGCCAGTTCACCGTCTTTATGGGTTCACAGTCCAGTCACACAAACTGAAATGCAAAAACACGGTTCGTCCCCACCTCTGTTCACATGCACTCACCGCTTTGCACAGCTGTAGCCAGTTCGACCACACCAGCTACCAGTTTGATTCACAGGAGCTGATATTTCAATCCTTTAGTTGCCAGCGACTATAAAATACTTGCTACCCTTCAGTCCCAGCCAATTAAGATCAAGCCAACAAGTTTGGCTGGCGGTATCCCTCCCCTTCAACAAGTGAACTCAGTGGGGGCTGGAAGGGAGCCCTTGGTGGCTCCTGACCTCTGCAACTGACTACGGGCAGAGGTGCGGAAGCTCCGCTAGCTCTGGGCTGATGGTCATCAAACGACCTGTAGTTACTTTTTTTCCTTTCATCTGTTCCAATTCATTGGGCTTGCCCAACCTGCACTTCCACTGGGGGAAAATGGAGGAGTGTCCCCCTTTGACCAAATGAAGGCTATGCTGGAGAAATGTTCCCTCTAAGCTGTGGAGTCTTGTGAGCAAAAATTCTACTTTGTGAGCTACTGGCATTAAAGTTGTGAGCAAACGATTTGGCTCCTGCATAAATTAGTTTGCTCTGGAGCCATCTTTCCTGAGCTAAGACAAAAATGTGTGAGCTGGAGGCTAAAAACCTGTGAGCTAGCTCACACTAACTCAGCTTAAAGGGAACACTGACCTGCGTGTAGCAAAGCCAAGTGGGATGGAAGCTATAGTGAGGAGGAGCGTTGGGCACGAATGAATGGGAAAAGAACTGGCTGGGCCCAACCCACTGGCCATTTATATTTGTGCATGTCCCACTCTTTCATAGCCATTAACTGCTTTGCCAGGTGATCAGCATGGTTTATTAGAATTCTTTGCAATAAACATTGCTTGTATCATTTGCATCTGAATCGCTTAGGCATCTCCCCATCAGTGTCCAACACAGATCTGTGACCCACACAGAGTTACTGACGCTGGACATTCCATCAGTATAAGCGGCTGCTGTTTCAGCACAATGGATTAGAAGGGTGGAGCACAGCCAGTTATGAGAGCTGTACTGTGCGATTAAATACTTTGTCAACATTTGATAGCATATACAGGACACTCGGTCTGTGATACTTTCATGCTGGGTGACAAAGCGGAAAGAACAACATGGTGGAAACTGGACTGGAACTGGTGGAAAGAAATAGCATGGGGGAACTGAACTGGAAGAGGCAATCCAAACGAGGAAGAGAACCCAGAAGGATGTGTAACAGACTTGCAAACAACAGGCAAAAGGCCCATGTAGTCCATCAGGCAGTACCAAACTGTAGTCACCAGGACGGCCCTGGGATACTGACAAACAGGGGCTGACAGAGGTAGCCATTTCCAATTCCGCCCCAGTGTCTGGTACTTAGAGTCAGCCAAAATAGCTAAACGGAACCTTCAAGACCAGCAATTCCAAGCAGAGTTACACCTTTTTAAACAGAGGGATTTCAACTCTGCCAGTGTCATCCAGCGGCCCCCTTTCCATGAAGTTATCTATGCCTTTTGACAGCCCCCAATCATTACCACGTGTCAGGGCAAGCAACTCTTAACCATTACCCCACGCTGACTCTCACACCACTTAGAATTTTATAAAGATCTCTATTGTCTTCCTTTTCCCCTGCTCTACCTTACACATTTCCCCAAGTAAGGAGATCCACACTCAATCCCTCTTCATAGAAGAATTAAGCAAGAAGCCAGCGGCACCTTAAAGACAAACGCCATTTATTCCAGCATGAGGTTTTGTGAGTTAACAACTCGCTTCATCCATAGCAGATATATTTACACTTGCATAAATACAACAGATATTGTATCTGCTATGGATGTCCTCTTCGAGCATCTGATGAAGTGAATGTTGACTCGTGAAAGGTTAAGCTGGAATAAGCTGTATTCATTTTCAGGGTGTCACCGGACTCCTGCTTAATTTTGCTGCAACAGACTAACACTCCAGAATTATCTTCATAGAAAACAGCCAGATGCGCTAACCAGTCTTTTGGCTTTTCTTTGCTGCATCTTGTCCCACTAATAACAATATAATTTTAGAGACAGGCCTGCCACAGCTATCCACAGGACTTGAATTGCAGCACGCTATAACTTTATATGGACTGGCATCCCAATGCCAGTTATATTTTTCGTCACACCTAACATCACAAAGACCTACTATGGGAACAAAGCATAAAGTTACCCATGAAGGTCCGGTCAAGCAAGAAACAAGAACTGTGATCGGTTCAACTTGCACTGTTCCTTTTGCCCTCCCAACTCTGGATTTGTGCTGTCTTCAATTGCATCCATATTCTCCTTGCCGAAAAGAGACACCTGATACTTTCTTAGTTCATGATTTTGTTCCCATCTTTCTGTGTCTTATTCGACGCTGATTTAATACCTGGTTTGAGCTGTGAGTGGAAACTGAATGTGAGATTCCTGATCTCCTGAAGGAAGGGGAGCAGCAGCATTCTGAGACTGACTGGCTACTGAAAGCTGTCATGATGGAGATTTTGTTTGGAATATCTAGGTTTGAGCTACCAAACGTGACGCACATCTGACTCTCTCGGCTGCAAAACTCCATTTCCTGCCTCAGTCCCGCTGATATACAGAATTCTCAGGAGGCAAAGGTGCTGAGCACGGCTCAGAAGAGGCTACACCCACATTCTACTGGGATCAGGAGAAACGGCATTTAGCGGCTGGTTGTTTCTTGAAAGGAGTGCTGCTTCTGGGCAGAAAAACTGGCCCAGACCATGAAAGGCAGGCAGATCGAACAAGGGAGGTGACGTCCCACTGCAGGACAGATGCCTTTGGGGAGGCCAAGGCTATCTAAGAAGTCAGACAACAGGCTACTCAGCAGTAGGAAGCAAATGCAGACTTGGAAGTGGAAACAGGCTCTTTGCACCAAAGGGAGTCAGGTAGCATCTTGACGCAAATGTGATGGCTGCTGCCAATGAAACATTATTTTAAACTGTACAACCAATAAGACCTCCAGTAGCCAATTAGAAGCTCTGCTGGGCCCACCCACTTTCTTAAAAACACTTGGCAGGTGCCAGGAAAGCTGTCAGAGAGCCCCTGCCTTAAATGCTAACATGATCGCTGTACTTTTCTGGATTACATTCAATTTGACATGATTACATTTCACCCTGTATTATTTACATTTTAGGGCCCTTACTAAAAAAAACCTCAGTTTTCTTCATAGCCACATTAATAAACTTGTATATAGCAAGGATTTAACCACTGTACCGGACAAGGTCATCTCTAGTCTACAAAAGCATAGGCGAGAAATTAGGGATGCAAAACATTAAACCATTAGGATTCATTTATATATTTCTATGTTCATTTAAAAGCGTTCCCAGGCTTTGAAAACTGGCCAAAGGTTACCTGTGCATTCCAGGCTCATTCGTGCCTGAGGGACATATGTTTTTCAATGCCAGCTTTAGTGTTAAACATCTGTGCAGAAGACAGACACTGGATAGTGTTAACATGTATGTTTCCCTTAACAAAAATCAATAGCAGAGCTTATCCTGTGTAAGAATATGTCTGCAGACTAAACAGATCATAAGCCTGTTAACATGTAAATGATAAAATCGATCATTTTAGAATGGTTACTTTGCTGAATAAAATTGGTGGCCATAGTTGGAATAAAACCCTGTCTGTCTTTAAAGTGCTACAGGATTCCTGTTTTATCTGGCTCAGAAGCCAACCAACCAGGAACCAGAAGAGTGTGGCTTGTTTTGTATGGAAAAGGCATCACCACCCACAGGTGTGCGTCTCTCTCTTCAGACAGAACTGCGCCTGCCTGCACCAGAATGCAATGTTCAGAGCAAACAGATGTGCAAAATCATCACATGCACACCCTTAAAATGAGAGGGGAGGGCAGGGAGCTGATGTGGGAGGCACCAGCTAGTCATGCAGCACCATGTGCGCTGTGGCAGTTAAAGGCCTGGCACTTGCCCTGCCCCCAAAGGATTTCGGGATTGGTAGTTCCACAGGGCAAAAGCTGGCATCTGAAACAGGGCCGTCAGACTTCGTATCCCAGCAGGCACCGCGAAGAGCGCCTAGATACTTCCAGAGTTTCCAGGCGTCTGGTGAGGCGCGGCCCCTCAGAGACTCCTACAAGGGGTAGCCTAAGCACGGAGGACTACAACGCCCGGCATCCTTCGGCCCTTACTCCGATTAAAATTGACTTATCATGCTCGTTAGGAAGAAGGGAGCTGCCGTTCCCACGGCCGAAGCGAGAAGGAAAAGAAGAAGCCGAGAAAACGGAGGCAGATTTCCCACAGCCGGCCCCAGACCTATCGCAGACCGGCGATGGAACCCCATCGAACTACATCACCCACCAAGCACAGCATTTTTTCAAATAAAATTGACGGGGCTCCTGGGCCTGCTGGGACTCGTAGTTCTCATTGGGATTCTTGCGTATGGATTTAGATAGCCCATACGCCCCAGGAAAGAATACAAGTCCCATGATGCCCCGCGCGACCTAGGCGATTCCCTTCCCCCCCCCCGGGCCGGGTGAGCTGAGGTGCGGAGTCGGCAGTAACTACGGGGCCCCCTCAGCTGCTCAGCTCTCCATCAGGGGGGCTTACCGGGGTATCGAAGGAAAAGGCACACTCATCCTTATGGACACGGTCGCCGGCCTTAGGTACTCGGATAGAAGGCAATACAGAGAGCAGCGCTTCGCTCAGCTCCGCCATGACAGCTGCTCTCTCTGATACCACCCACGGCCACACCCCACCAATCAGAGGCCGTCCCTTTGGCAGCCAATGAGTGAAGCACAAAAGAACAGCGCCACCGTCTTGGCGTTAAACCCCCGACACAGAGGAGCTTTGCTTGGTCACGCCCCTTTCCCCTTTCCTACCCTATCAGCATTTTGGCCCCTGAAAAGGACAGCCATCTGATCCAATCAAATCTGTAAATGCTGGCCAATAGCTATGATTAAATGCCCAGAGTTTTATTGGCGTTAGAAGGGCGATGGGTCTTTATATTGGTCTAAACCAGCCAATAAAGTAGAGTAACTCGGGGCAATATCCAACTGACTGACAAAACACTAAACCAATAGAAAACCCCAGATAGACGGCTGGGAGCGTCTCATTAAAAGAATGGGCGGTCCTTGTTACTGATTGACAGAAAAGCAAACCAATAGAAACCCACTTTAGAGGGGCGCGTTATACGTTCTGCCAATTGAAGGAGACCTAAAGAGGGGTAGGTGATGGTTTTAAACTAACAAGGAAGAAGGGGCGTGATAAGAATGAGTGGCAGTCGTTGGGTCCAATCATACTTGGCACATGGGGCCTGGCGGTGGAAAGCGGGATATTTGAATCGCAGCTGGCATCTCTCCTCTGAGCTCACTTTGCACGGAGGTTGATTCAGCCTTTATTGTATTCTAGCAGCTGGTTGAGGTAGGTTGGGTTGTTCACTCGGTGGCTTTTCACGGCAGAGGCTAGAGATTCGAACTTGGGTTTTCCGAACTGCTAGTTCCACGCTTTCACCGCTACGCAACAACACTGATTCTGCGGTGGAATGGAGCTGGTAAAATGGGCTGTAGAACTGCACGGGAGGGGCGGCATTCTTTCCCCTCCCCCACTGTGTGAACTGGCAAAATGATCCAGCTGGAAAGTGCACTGAAGGGGGATTATTTAGGTTTGTGTGACTGCAGTCTCCTATTACAAGGAATGTTAGAAAGGGTCTTTTCTCCCGACCTTCTCCAAGAAGGATGCCAATAGAAGCATACAGCCACAGTTCTTTTTTAAGACCCTCTTTCCTCCTAAATCCTGTTGAGTGTATTCAGGCCACCATCACCTTTGCAAATCCCGTGTAAACCAGGGAGGAATTCAGTCTTTGCAAGTAGAAGGGTCCAGGTTCAAACCTGGCCTCTCCAGCTGAGAAGGTTCTGTGGAAAGCCTTAACCTGAGACTTTGGGAGAGCTGCTGCCCTGGTTAGAATCCGCACTACTGACCTGCATAGATGAATGCAAATTATGCCGAACTGAACTATTTTAGAGGGCTTTTCTGCACAGAGAATAGGATTGTGCTGACCAAATGGTTCACAAATATTCTTGGATACATGATGTGGGACTGTGGTCTATACTGCTGTGTGTAGCTTATTGTAAGTAGGATCCTGTTTTGTAACTTCTGTATCGCTTAATGTGTCATGTAAATACCTCTGCTCCTCTTCAGTTCTTTCAGGTGGTTCCAGACTTTCAAAATGCTAATGGCATGGGTCATTAAATGCCCCAATTTGTTGAATTGTACTGACTATGTTTAATCTGCTTTGAGTCCCTGTGAGAAAGATGAACTATGAACAAAATAAAAAATAGAAGTAAATAAATTTAGTAGGTAGCATCCTCCTGCGTGCTAGAACCAGTAGTCAGAATGCAGTGGACTAGAAAGGAAAGAGCTCAACTTGTCTAAATTAGGCTGCAGGTCTTAAATTCCTGCCTATTTCTCTTCTTCTCCCATCATCTTGGCTGCTCCGCTACTCCATGATCATAATAAGCAAGGCCAAAAAGCCTGTGTGCATTGGTGGGCTTCTGTAAGGTCGGAAGGGTATCCTTTTGCGTTGCCTGGGTTGGCAAGAAGAAGAGATTGGATTTATACCCTGCCCTTCACTTGAAGTCTCAGAGCAGTTTACAATCTCCTTTCCCTCCCCCTCCCCACAACAGACACCCTGTGAGGTAGGTGGGGCTGAGAGAGCTCATTCGAGAACTGCTCCTGAGAGAGCTTGTGACTGACCCAAGGTCACACCAGCAGCTGCATGTGGAGGAGGAGTGGGGAATCAACCCCGGTTCTCCCAGATTGGAGTCTGCACTCTTAACTACTACACCAAACCGGCTCTCCTATGCTAATCTACCCCTTTAGCAGTTTTCTCCTAAATCTCTGCCATCTGATAATGTGGGAGTCAGCCAAGAGAAATAGCATCAGGATCGCTACTCATTCTGCTTCCAGAGGCAGAAGGGAGTTAACAGCTGTTGGAAGTCTGTTCTTATACATCAGGGGTCCCTGACCTTTCCGAGCCTGTGGGCACATTTGGAATTCTGACACCGGGTGGTGAGTGCAACCGCAAAATGTCTGGGAAGCCCAACTGCAGGGGAAAATAGGGGGGATTTTAATATATGCCCGGAAAGAGAGGCAATAAAGCCAATGCTGTGCTGACAGCTGCCACTGAGATGATAGTAGGTTAATCTGCATAGCCAATCATATCTCCAGTGGCAAATTGGAAGCCCTACTGGGCAAGAGACCGGTTTGGCCCCACCCACTTTCTGAAAACACCTTGGTGGGCACCAAGTAAGGCCTTGGCAGGTGCCATTGTGCCCATGGGCACCCTATTGGGGACTCCTGTTATACATTCTGGAATGCCAAGCTGGGAGTAACCCTTGTATCATAGGGGGCTGGTTTGGAACAATCTGCTTTTTGGACCCCGGTTTCCTTTTTCTCTGACTGCGTGACTGCAGAGGGATTCTTCTTTCTGCAGAGCCCCTCCTCTGCCGCAGCCTCCGACTGAGCGGGTGCCGTGTTCCCTGCCTGCCGGCATGGGGGCTTCCGAGAGCACCCCCACGACCCCCGCCTCCAAGCCGCTACTCAACAAGCACCTGGCGCATGTCAGTGATCCGCGCTCCCCCACGGCTGGGATCCTGAGAACACCCATAGAGGTACTACGCCTATCCAGCCTTGTGGCCGGAAAATTTTCTATGGGGGTGCGTGCCCCTGACGTGGTGACATGACTTGTGACATTATCAGGAAGTGACTGGCCGGCAGGCAGGCTCTCCCCTCCCATTAATAGAGGCTCAGGCACGTATTTGTGCCAATGGGGCTCCCGGGGGAGGGGGTCATCTGTGGGGGGCACAGCCCTCCCTGGGGCTAGGGGCCTGTGCCTATCCTTTGAGAGCACCTGGCCTGTACAGCGGGGTGGCTTGGACTTTGCTTCCCTGTCCACCTAGTACCCTAGCCTTGGTCCTTTGGGCTCAGTGCTTAGCCTTGCTCTCCTTTCTTTTTCTCTCAGGTAGAGAGCTCCCCACAGGGGAGTCCCATGCTGGATTCCAAGGAAGAGGGATCAGTAGATGACGACCAGAATCTGAACTTGGACCCTCGTTCCCCAACACCTGGCATTTCACGCACACCCATGAAAGCTGTGGTAGCTGGTAATAATAATAATAATAATAATATACTCTATTGTAATTGTACATAGTACAACGAAATTAAAGATGCAATCATTTCGGTGATCTACAACCATACTCATATACACTCACACAACCATCCCATAACTCCCTTAAGGTTCACATTGCAACTTAAACCACCAATGTCACCCAAATTCCAATTTCAGACAGCATTTAAAGTAAGTGGGGAAAGGAAATATTTCTGCACACAGCGAGTGATTAACACGTGGACTTCACTGCCAGAGGATGTAGTGTAAGAAGGCCAATGCTATGCTGGGGATTATTAGGAAGGGTATTGAAAACAGATCAGCCAATATAACAATGCCCCTATATAAATCAATGGTGAGACCTCATTTGGAATACTGTGTGCAGTTCTGGTCACCACACCTTAAAAAGGATATTATAGCTTTGGAAAAAGTGCTGAAAAGGGCAACTCGAATGATAAAAGGGTTGGAACACTTTCCCTATGAGGAAAGGTTAAAGCGCTTAGGGCTCTTTAGCTTGGAGAAAAGACAACAGGGGTGACATGATCGAGGTTTACAAGATTATGCATGGGAAAGAACAAGTAGAGAAAGGGGTACTTTTCTCCCTTTCTCACAATACAAGAACTTGTGGGCACTCCATGAACTTGCTGAGCGGTCGGGTTAGAACGGATAAAAGGAAGTACTTCTTCACCCAAAGAGTGATTCACACACGGAATTCACTGCCACAGGAGGTGGGGGAGGCTACAAGCATGGACAGCTTCAAAAGGGAATTAGATGAGCCTATGGAGCAGAGGTCCATCAGTGGCTATTAGCCACAAGGTATAGATAGGGGCTCTGGGGCAAGTGATGCTCTGTATTCTTGGTGCTTGTGGGGGAGGTCAACAGTGGGAGGGCTTCTTGTATCCTGGCCCCACTGCTGGACCTCCTGATGGCACCTGGTATTTTTGGCCACTGTGTGACAGAGTGTTTGACTGGATGGGCCTTTGGCCTGATCCAACATTGGCGTCTCTTATGTTCTTATGTTAATGATGTCGACATTTATGGAAAAGAGGTCTAGCAGTGGCTACTAGCCATGGTGACTAAAGGGAAGCTCCAGAGGCATGAATCCTGTGAATTCCAGAGCCAGGAGGCAACATCAGGGGAAGGCCTCAGCCTCTGTTCTTTGTTTGTTGGCCCTCCAGAGGAACTGGTTGGCCACCGTATGACACAATAGAACTAGTAACAATGTTAATGTATTGGACAAATGCCATGTGTGCAGTTCATGAATATAATCCTTGCACAATAAAGCACAATGATACCAAATATGAATCTTCTGATACACAATGAAATATTCCATAAAATTCTCTTTCCAAAGTAGTTCTTTCCAACGAAGAATCCGGACACTGAAGACTTCGTTTCGATAATCCTCCTCAGGAAAATTACGATTCTAAGTATTTCAGAGGCATCGAGTTCCAGAAAACTGTATAGCTTCAAACGACTAATGTAGAAGGATCTGCCTGTTGTGAATATTTCATAGGCTCAATCCAGGTCCTAACTCTGCAACAGTTTTGAAATCTGGAGCGTGGGGTTGTAGACATTGACCCAAGGGGCTGCCTTGAATGTCAGTCTGCCGAGATCATTCTCAGGGTCTTGGAGAAAGGGAGGGGAGAGCGGCCCCCTAACTCAAGTCTTCTTCATTTTCCAGCCGCAGAAGGTCACTTCCAAAGTCCCGCCACTCCCCTCCCTCTCCTCAACACTCCAGAAAGTCCCTGACACAGTCTGAGGTGTTGCCCAGTGACAGAGCCCAGTGCTGAACGCAAGCCCTGCTCCTTGGACCCTCCCTATTGTCAGCAAGCTGCCAAAGAACTCTGTGCTGAGCACAACCTTCCCTGCTTAGGGTTCCCCCCCCCTTCATGTTCCTTAGTGATATCCAATTGCACATGCTTGCTGGTATAATGAATCGCTCGTTTGCTTGTCTCGTGCATTCCTTTCTATGAACGCTAGTGTTGCTTTGAACTATGGTGATCAGCAAGGTCACAGGTGTGGGGAAGAGCCGGCTTCGCTTAGTCTATAATGAATTGGAGTGTGAGAAGAGCCTAATTGTTTATCTTTTAGAAAACCGTTGATTCTCAGACTACGGGCGCGAATATGGGTCCACCCACACGAGCGGGAACCATGTCCATTGGTTATCGCCAGTACGAATCTACTTTATTATTCTTTGCCCCAACCGTTGTAGTTATTCCAAGCAGTGAACGTGTTCCTGTTCCATCATGGCTTCAATAAAATACTACTTTGCTACAAACGTGTATTAATTGCAAGTTGTGGGGATTGGACACCTATCTAGATTGTCTTCATGTTGTCTTTATTCCCTGGTGCAAGTTTTCCCGCTGACCCTCAGTTCTTTCTCTCGCCTCCCTCAGACACCATCAACAGCCTCGTGAAGCAGCTCAGCGAAGCCTTTGCGGCGACAGCAGCCAAGGAGGGACCGCTCCCTGAGGATCCCTCCCCTCAAGGCCAGAAGCGCGAGAGGGCCTCTGTCACAGGGGTTTCAAGGGAGGAGGCCTCCCCTGGCGAAGCGTCCCAGAGGGAAGAGGAGAGGAGGGAGCAGCTGGCTGAGAACGCTTCTGCCGTGGCTGCCCCAAGGGCAGGGGCAAACCCCGCTGATGCCCTCCGGCCTGCAGGTAAGGCGGGGAGTGTCCCAGACAAAGGCATGCGTTGGCGTTTCGGTGCTTAGACTCAACTGCTGTGGGGAGAGAAGAGTGGAGCTTCCCGAGTGGTGGAAGATAATAGGCTAGGCTGCGTACATAAAGATATACCTCGGGTGGGGGAGATTTCCATCTGAACAGGACCGCCTAATGTCCACTGGGGGAGAATCTATAGGGCCTTGGGTTGGATCCAGACTCAAACTGGCAATTTTGGCCAATCCCCACCTCCAGGAGCAGCATTTCATGGCGATCAGAAGGCTGTGGTGGGACTGGGGAAGTAAAAAGGTCCCTTCTGCCCACAGAAAGTTTAGTCTAGAGCCAGCCTGTTCTCAGAGTACTCAGTCTTTGGCAGCGGCGTTTGTTGATGGGTGTCAAACATACGGTCCGTGGGCCAGAGCCAGCCCATTCAGGGTTCTTATCTGGCTCCTGAACAACTGCTCATTTTACCTTTATTGCCAGGTGACCAAGGCTGTGCACTGTCTCCCTGTATCCTGTCCAGTGTTCCCTCTAAGCTGAGTTAATGTGAGCTAGCTCACAGTTTTTTAGCCTCCGGCTCACAGATTTTTGTCTTAGCTCAGGAAGGATGGCTCCAGAGCAAACTAATTAATGCAGTAGCCAAATCGCTCGCTCACCACTTTAATGCCGATAGCTCACAAAGTAGAATTTTTGCACACAAGACTCCACGGCTTAGAAGGAACATTGATCCTGTCCCAGTGCTAATGAGTAATGAACAGTGGAACTGGGAGGGTGGACATCAGGGAGATACTTTAAGGAAATACTGTAAGAGCGTTAATGTTTTAAGCACGTCTGTATTTTGAGTAAAAAATGATATTGTTAATTGGGTTTGCCTGGGTCCTTTATAAAGTTCATGTCTCCCGTACCTGGCATTACGTTTTATGGCCCACATGGTCTGGCCCAACAAAGTGACATTTAGGTCATATCTGGTCCGTGTAACAAATGAGTTTGACACCGCTGGTCTACGCCTTTGTAACCACAGAGAAGAGTGACCCTTCCCTGGGTGAAGAAGGAACGCAGCGTGCGCCGCCTGTCAGCTGGTGGAACAAAATGTGCCCATGTGTCAAGGACTGTGTTGCTAGAGCCAAGGGGCAGCGTGCGCAGATGCTGCTCTCGGCCCTCCCCTTGGAGAGTGGGGAGGGACGGTGCCTGTCCAGACGGGGCTAATCCGTGTTCTGCCTCTTTCTTTCCAAGGGAGCAAGCCAGTAAGGCGCAAGCCCAGTGGCAAAATGCTGGCCATCGCCACAGGCTCCGGGCGGTCTCCTCTCAGCATCCTGCAGGATGACAACTCTCCCAGTGCCCTTGCTTCTCAGGTGATGCATTTGGAGAGGAGGGGAGGTGGCGTGGAAAGGGGGTCATCTGTGGGGTGAAGCGTTTTACCTGCCTTCTGCTTTATTATCCGGGCTTCTGGCGCGTTGGCTTTTCCCACCCTGGTGTTAGTCTTCTTGAGCACAGGCCATTGGTGGTAGGAGCAGGGCTAGCTGTTTGCTGTTTTCTCAGCCCGTTTCTTTCTTCTGGCTTCAGCGCTGCGTTTAGCCTGGACGTTTTGGCCGGGGATACCTTTCACACCACGTCCGAACTGGCTGTGACCAGTGTTACCTCTAAGCTGAGTTAGTGTGAGCTAGCTCACAATTTTTTAGCCTTCGGCTCACACATTTCTGTCTCAGCTCAGGAAGGGTGGCTCCAGAGCAAACTAATTTCTGCAGCAGCCAAATCGCTCACTCACAACTTTAATGCCAGTAGCTCACAAATTAGAATTTTTGCTCACAAGACTCCACAGCTTAGAGGGAACATTGGCTGTGTGACTGCGATGGAAAGGGATTTTGGGGTCGTAGTGAACAGCTCAATGAAAGTGTTGACCCGCTGTGCTGCAGCGGTGGAAACGGCAAACTCTGTGCTGGGTTTTTTAAGGAAAGGGACTGACAAAAACAGGCGATATTGTAGTGCCCCTATATAGGGATATGGTGTGTGGTCTCATTTAGAATCCTGTGTGCAGTTCTGCTCCCCGTAACTCCAAAAGGACATTGCAGAGCTGGGAAAAGTACAGAGGAGGGCAACCGAGATGATTAGGGGGCTGGAGCGCCTTTCCTATGAGGAAAGGATGAAGAGTCTGGGACTTCTCAGTTTAGAAAAGAGACAACTAAGAGGAGGACATGATAGAGGTGTATAGAATTCTGCACAGGGAGGGAGAGAGTTGGCAAGGAACTTTTGCTCCTTCTCCAAAAAATACTAGTGCTTGGGGGCACCTGATGAAGCTGATGGGTAACAGATTCAGGATGGAATAAAGATCAATAATAATTATCACATGGCAGTGTGTGTAGTATAGCCAGGAGATCTGAAGATTGTCTGGCAGCCTGAAGTTGTAGCTCTTTCAGCATTATACACCACTAGGGGGTGAGCTTGAGAGACCTCTGAGAGCTGTGACTGACCCAAGGTCACCCAGCTGACTTCATGTGGAAGAGTGCTGAATCAAAACTGGTTCCCCAGATTAGAGTCTGTCGCTCTTAACCACTCCACCGTGCTGCCTCAGGACGGAGGAAAGGAAACACTTCTTTACTCAACCAGTAATTAAACTATGGAACTTGCTGCCAGCGGAGGTCGTGATGGCCACAGTCATCGATGGCTTTCCTAGGGGCTTTCGAAGGGGGCTAGACTGATTCATCGAGGACAGGTCCATCTGTGGCTACTACTAGCCATGGTGAATAAAGAGACCCTCCACATCCACAGGCAGCATCCTTCTGAATATCAGTGCTAGGAGGCAACATCAGGGAAGGCCTTGGCCTTTATGCCCTGTTTTTTGGCCCTCCTGGGTGACTGGTGTTGGCGGACTGTAGATTTGCAGTAAAATGGAACACAAGCTATTTAAAGAATAAAGTCAGTTTATTAAGAAGAGAACAAACTTCGTAAGAAAGAGGACAGAGAAAAAGACGTCTAACTGTCTTAACTAGCTAGGAAGAGAGAGTAACAAACTGTTCTCAGCAGGAGCAGGAAACAGCCCTAACTGAGCCAGGAAGGAGACTATTTGAAAATAGTAGGCAGTCTCTAATCTTGCTATGCTAAATAGTTGTCCCCTCTGCTGCCCCCTGCAGGATATTCTTGTCATCTTCTTTATCTATGCACGATAGACATTGCCTATTCCAACAACAGGTTTGGCTACTTTGTGGAACAGGATGCTGGCCTAGAAGGAACCACTGGTCTGATCCAGCAGGGCTCTTCTTACATTCTCATTTTCATGGCTATCGGCTGTAACTCTCCAGGGGCTCATTGTGGGAGCCCATGATGTATTTGCACAGCTTCGAGGTACTGAAGCTCTCTTAGCTGTTCTGAACGGGCTTCTTCACAAACAGACAGATCCCTCCTCCAGATAAATTACTGACCTTCTGTCGTTGAGAGGCTTGGGGGCTGCAAGCAGACTCCCAGCTCGCGTTTGTGTCAACTTTGGGTAAAGTCCAAGAGCCGCTAGCCAGCTCAGAAGCTACAGGGACTCCTGGGCCTCACTGTGCTGTAAGCCGCTCTTTGTCAGCAAGGTTCTGCTGCCTTCCTAGTCCCCAAAACCTTCTATGTCTTGGTTGTACTACACAGCATGACGTTATGGACTGAGGTGATGCCTTCTCCACACCAGCCCTGGAATGTAGTGAGGCCCACCACTTCCAGCCAAGCAGGCATATGTCTGCCTGTGGGCTGTTTGGTCTCAACTTGCGGCAGACTTGAAGGGCTAGAGTGGTCTGTACCACTTCAGTTTGCAGGGGGGAGGGGGTTACATTTTTGAGCTTCCCCCCCATCACATAGACACATTAACTCCCTGTAAGCAGGAAACAGTATGCAAAAACTTGGAGCTAGGATTTGTTTTCTTGCTGTGCTAATAACTTTTCCAGGCCATTTTCCCCCTGACGAAGAGCATTATATGACTCTCCCACGGAGTGTCTGAAGTGGTACGCTCCAGTTTGCTGTAGTGGTTGGGAGCAGGGATTCTAATCTGGGAGAACCGGGTTTGATTCCCCACTCCTCCACATGCAGCTGCTGGCGTGACCTTGGGTAAGTCACAAGTTCTTTCAGAGCTGTTCTCTCAAGGGCAGTTCTTCAGAGAGCTCTCTCAGCCCCACCTACCTCACAGGGTGTCTGTTACGGGGAGGGGAAGGGAAAGGAGTTTGTAAGCCGCTCTGAGACACCTTCAGGTAGTGAAGGGCGGGGTATAAATCCAATCTCTTCTCTTCTTCTTCTTCTACCACCCCTGTTCTGCTGCCCAGGTAGACAAAGGACACCCCAGGCCTCCCTCCCAGCAGCAGCTTCTCCTAAGAGCTGCTGCCACCGTGGAATCAAAGGGGGGGGGGGGTGTAGGGTGCCACTGTGAAAATTGGAGGGAGGAGAAAGCAGTTTGGGGAGAAGGGGCCTTTTCTTTTCCTCCGCTAGAGCTGGGCTAGATTATTCTGTTTTGCCAGAAATCTTTGCTGTTAGATTCAAAGGTTCTTGAACCTCATAATCCGCTTACTGATTGCCTTGATATCCTATCTTGGAATCCTCCTGACCTGATAGACTGAGAAGCTTTTGCTGTTCTTGTAATCTGCTTTGGGTCCCAGTGACAAATGCGGACTATGGATAGAAATAATACCTGTCTCTTTACCGCCCATACGCAGTAGGTATCTTGGCCTCCTCTGAGGAATCAAGAGGGCAGGCGGTGCAGTAGAGCCAAGAGATACATCTCTTTCTTTCCCACCACCGGTTTGGTGTAGTGGTTAAGTGCGCGGACTCTAATCTGGGAGAACCGGGTTTGATTCCCCACTCCTCCACTTGCAGCTGCTGGTGTGACCTTGGGTGAGTCACAGTTCTCTCAGAGCTGTTCTGGAAAGAGCAGTTCTCAAAAGAGCTCTCTCAGCCCCACCTACCTCACAGGGTCTCTGTTGTGGGGAGGGGAAGGGAAAGGAGTTTGTAAGCTGCTCTGAGACACCTTTGGGTAGTGAAGGGCAGGGTATAAATCCAATCTCTTCTTCTTCTTCTTCACCCCAGTGGCCACTGCGAGATTTGTAGCCTCTTTTCCTGCGCAGGAATTTTGCAGGTAGACATCTAACTGAAGCTGGCCGAGGGCTCTCTTCTCTCTCCATTATGGTGCCTTGGTGCAGATCGAATGCTACTCCGTGGCTTGACGGTTGTCTACAAACTAGCCTCCGGTTCTCCTGCACATCTTCTTCCCATCCTAGTTTCCAAGGCTTTTGTCGAAGCAATCGGATGGTGGCGTGTGGCTCTCCACCAAATCAGAATTGCAAGCCACCCTTGATGGGGGACTTGCAATTTGCATTTGGAGAACCGCTCCAAACCAGTATCTGCAGATCTGGATCTCCCAAACTGCAGTTTGTTGCTAGTCAGGGAGTCCAGGAAGGGGAGGGGCTTGAGGCTTCCCGATGGAACACCGAGCCGTGGTTTGGTGTTATCAGGACTATGCCAATGTGACTGTCCCATCCCCTCCCCCTTAACTGAGGGTGAATGTCAAATGCCTTCCTCCTGACGTTGGACCTCTCTCATTTTTTCAGAGCAAGAGGCACCCATCAGTGGCAGACAACCAAGGAGAGCGCAAGGAAGGAGCCTTGCCCTCTGGCCGAGCCCTCAAAGCAGGCGGCTGTGGCCGGGGCTATTCCTTGAACAAGGAGAACCTGCAGTGTCGCCTGGTGGAAAATTAGTCCCCTTCCAGCCCTCCTGGAATTCCTGGCCTCTTCACGAGCGGAAGGAGCTGGAGAGGACGGGGCACGGTGGCCTTCCTCTTCCAGACAGCCTGTTTTGCTGCGTTCTCTCTTGGCAAAGGAAGGAGCAGCCTTTGTGTACGTTTCTCGCCTAGTTTCTTCCTTGTGTGTTTCTTGTATGGGCCTCTCTTCTGAAATGTCCTTTCTGTCACCCCACACACACACACACACACACATTCCTGCCTGTGGGAATTAAATTTCACTTTGGAATGAGGAGATGGCTGTCCGTGGTATTTTGCCTCCTTCGTCGTGGTTGGAAGCCCAGCAGAAGAACTTGATTGTGAGAATGGTTTTTGGAGCATGAGGCGTTATCACTGTATGAATCCAGGAAGCTACTTTCGACTAAATCAGACCATCAGTCGGGTGTAGTGGTTAGGAGCACGGACTCTAACCTGGGAGAACCGGGTTTGATTCCACACAGCTCCCCACATCATATTTTGAGAGCCAGTTTGGTGTAGTCGTTAGGAAGAACCAGGTTTGATTCCCCACTCCTCCACACGCAGCTGCTGGTGTTACCTTGGGTCAGTCACAGTTCTCTCAGAGCTGTTCTGGAAAGAGCAGTCCTCAAAAGAGCTCTCTCAGCCCCACCTACTTCACAGGGTGTCTGTTGCAGGGAGAGGAAGGGAAAGGAGATTGTAAGCCGCTCTGAGACTCCTTCGGGTAGTGAAGGGCAGGGTATAAATCCAATTTCTTTTCTTCTTCAGTCCCTCAAGGTTGTTATTGTCTACTCAGACCGGCCATGGCTCTCCAGGGTCTCTGGTGGAGCTTTTTTACATATGACCTACTTCCAGTGGCTCAGTGGTTAAGACACTGAACTGCAGTCTGGAAAGTCAGTAGTTCAGCAGTTCAAGACCCGAGTGCTGCATGATGGAGTGAGCTCCCATCTCTGGTCTCAGCTCCTGCCAATCTAGTAGTTTAAAAGCAAGAAACAGGAAGTAGATAAATTTGGTGGGAAGGTAACCGCGTTCCATGCACCTCGGCATCTAGTCACACTGGCCACATGACCACGGAAATGTCTTCGGACAGCGCTGGCTCTTCGACCTGGAAATGGAGATGAGCACCGCACCCCTAGAGTCGGATTTGACTAGCTTTTGAGCAAGGGAAAGCTTTTACCTTTACTTCCAGATTGGTTTAACTGGGCTTGCCGGGGATTGAACAGGGGAACTTCTGCATGCCAAACAGATGCCGTGCTTCTCAGCCACAGCCCTACACCTGCCTTACACGAGGCCCCGAGTCTTCCTGCTAGATGGCAAGGCAAACATAGATAGTGATCACCTATCACTTGGGCAATAACGTGTGTTGCTTGCTGCCTGCCTGAGAAAAAAATGGAGGAGAAGGAAAAGAGGGAAGCCACTTGGGGGGGCCCCATTGTGCATAAAAGTGGGGAATAAATGAAATAAGTGAGATGCACTGTCTGTTGAAAGGGCTTGCGGAGGCCCGGTGTGTAGCTGTGGGAGAGGTCTTTTCACTCAGAAGGCAGCTCTTCAGTGGTTGGACTCGAGGCATTTCCAGAGGTTTAGTCCCACGGGGTGGGGTGACCAGTCCTCAAATCCACAGGGAGCCTTTTCGTGCAAGGAGGAGGACATGAGCAGATGTCCTTTTCTGTTTACCCCGTACTTATGCTAAAGAAAGCCCAAGCAGTAGCAATAGCATTACATTCTGTAACGGTGGGGGGGAAGTTCCGTGCATGGATACCAAGTTCTTCAGTGCCTTTAAAAAAAATTTATATCCTGCTTTTCTTCCCGCTCAGGGACAAAACAGCTTTTCACATCGTTCCCCCTCTCTAAATTGTAAGGACAACTTTGAGGCTCAGGTTGTGACAGGCCCAAGGTCCCCTGGCAGGCCTCCGCAACTGAGCAAAGCTAGTCCTCCCAGGTCCTAGTTTGACACTCTGACCTCTGCCACATTGTCGGTACCCTGAGGGAAAAGGCTGTGTATAGTTTCCTTCTCTGGTGGGATCCTTCCCTATCACCTCTGGCAGGACGGGAAATGGGACGCTCATGGAGTTATTGCATCGTCTCCATGAAAGGCTGAGAGCTGTTGACCAGGAAACTTAACTTAAGAAACATTTCATTGGGAACCTTTGGCTGTAAAAGCTCAGGAGAATATATAAGTTGACCAGAGAGAAGTACTACTGGACATGTGATTGCACTGGAGGTTTCATTTGTATTTTTGTATTTCTCTTCTTTGCCCAGTGGTTAAACTTTGGAACAGTTGTTTTCTGGTCTCTAGTTCATGTTCTGTATATGTATGATTGTATATATTTTTACATATCAGCCAACATGTTCTATTTGTATTAGACCTCTGAGGAAGGCCTGTAAAGGCTGAAACGCGTTAGGTCTATTTCATCAGCCTTTGTATGTTTTTATATTTGTATATGAGGTATGAATGGGCCCTTATTCGTTATTTTAATTTTTGTTTACATATATATTTTTTAGGTTTCATAATTAGATTTTAAGAGTTGGCCCTCTTCTATTCTTGACTAACCTTTATAGGTTCTGAAGACCAGGAAACGGGCCACTGGAACTTCACTTCGGCTAAAAAGCTTGGGTAATCTGAGGAAAAGCCACTTACAATGCAGGTTGGCCTCGCCTGCACCTGTTGCTAGGGGAGGAGGGAATGACAGCGAACTGCAGCACTGCAGGGTTGTGGAAGAATCCACAACTGAGGGGCTCAGTTCAGGCATCGTGTGAGCCGAAAGCTACAGAACTCTCCACATGGATTTGCAAGATGTCTAAACTGACCTGCTGTAGCCATCACGGGCATTCCGCCTGCAGAGGCTTCCCCACCACGCAGAGGGGAATGGGGATGGCATGCGTAAGCCGCTCCCGGTCCCAGTTTGACTGTGGCCCTTTTGGAAGCTCAAGCTGTGTTATGGGTACTAAGTGAAGGTTGGCACAAACCATGTTTGGCCATATGCAAAGTGAAATATCTTAGAACAGTGGTTAGGTGAACCTATGGCACGGGTGCCAGAGGTGGCACTCAGAGCCCTCTCTGTGGGCACGCGTGCCATCGCCCCAGCCAGGCCCAGACCATCATTAAAGTGTCGAATTCTCTGCCAAATAATTTAAGTAAATGAAAACATTTGGGATTGCTTTCCTTACTTTGTTTGGATCATCTTAAGTTAATTTATGAGTTGTTTTTTCTAAAGTAAAACCTCAGTATTCAGGTTAAATGGCCGTGTTGGCACTTTGCAATAAATAAGTGGGTTTTGGGTCGCAGATTGGGCACTCGGTCTCTAAAAGGTTCGCCATCACTGTCTTAGAAGAAGAAAAGATTGGATTTATACCCCACCCTACTACCTGAAGGAGTCATAGAGCAGTTTACGATCTCCTTTCCCTTCCCCTCCCCTCCCCACAACAGGCACCCTGTGAGGTAGGTGGAGCTGAGAAAGCTCTCTCAAGAACTGCCCGTGAGAGAACAGCTCCGAGAGAACTTGTGACTGACCCAAGGTCACACCAGCAGCTGCATGTGGGGAATCAAACCTGGTTCTCCCAGATTAGAGTCCGTGCTCCTAACGACTACACCAAACTGGCTCTCAAAATATGATGTGCTCTGAGCGATCTGCTTACGAGCAGTAATGCAAGCATGGTTTTGGTAAGGGTTCTTGACTCCCACAGCAGGCAAAGATTGACAGTTCTCAAAACTGGAGCTGTTTCAGAGGTTCTGTCAGATCTGGGTGTAGTTCCTGATACCTGCAAAGTCTCTAGCGCAGGGATGTCGAACTCACTTGAAATGTGTTATTTAAAGTTCAAAAAATCTTTAATTGTGTTTGTCTCTGTCCTTTATAAAGTTTATATTTCTGTGACCTGGCATGACCTTTTATGACACACATGGCCCGGCTCAACAAAGTCTCATTCATGTCAGATCCAGCCCTCATTTAATGAGTTTGACACCCCTGCACGCTTGGAGTGGGATCTCTTGGGGCTAGAGATGGAGACACGCCTCCTCAGCAGGGAAGGTGCAGCAAAGTAATTAAAAATAAGAGGGAAAAGGTGGTGAATTGAAATGGCAGAGAAGGAGTGGCCGTGGCTATAGGTAACTTTTAAAAGGCATGATACCAATGCCTGGAGAACAGATCCATTGATGGCTCTTAGCCATGATGGCTGAATGGAACCTCCATGTGCAGAGGGAGTGTACCTGGGTTGCAAGGGAGGCAGCAACATGGAGAGGCTTTGGATGGGTGGGGCTTCTGACTGGCCCAGGCCAGAAACAAGATGCTGGACTAGATGGCCCTGTGATTGGACCCAGCAGGGTGCAAGAGAGCTAGCTGACGTCAAGGCCTGCCTTGCCCTTTCGGTGTCTGTGGTGACAGGCTAGTCGCCTCTTCCCAAAATCCCCTTTTGCTCTGTAAGGAAGGTGAAATGGTTGGTCTGTTCAGCCAAAGCCCCTGGGGGTTGCCAGCAGACAGGAAGGGGGCATCGCATCCAGGGAAGAGGGGCAGAGATGCCCTGGGTGGGGCAGCCGTGTTGGACTGAAGCAGTAGGAACAACGTTTGACCCCAGTGGCACCTTAAAGACCAACGAAGTTTTATTCAAGGTTATTAGCTTTTTGTGTGTGTGCACACTTCCTCAGATACATTGGGGGGAAATGCCATACCTTGAATAAAACTTTGTTGTCATAAAGGTGCCACTGGACTCAAACCGATGCCCCAGAGTCTGAGCAATCCACTTTTCCACAATAACTGGGCCTAACTGTTCTAGGGTTTCCTTCCTGCCCGCGGGAGTCAGGCTGATTGGCCCACCGGGGGGGGGGGGGGCGGTTTGAATGCACTATATCTCTTGATGCTTGCCATGTATTAGTTATTCCTAACAGTGAACATGTTCCTGCAACCATAGTTCTAACAATAAAGTATAACCTTGGAAGCGTGTGCTCAGTTGTTTGACTGTGGGTCCTGACAGCGGGGTAGAAATTTATTAAATCAAATCTGTGATCCTTGACAGCTCCCCTACTCTGCCCATGAATCTCACCAGCCCAGGTGAAGGCTTTGGGGTCCCATTTCTCACTGGAAATGAAGCCAATGGGATGACTGGGTGCCAGTTTTCAAATCATCTAGCAAAGAAGTCCCCAAAGACCGGATCCTTGTGCTCTGTGACGGCTGGAGGAGCAAGGAGCGCCGCATCCTGGTGCCTGGCCCACTGGTGATCAGGCGTGTTAGAATGTTAAGTAACATCTGGCCAGCTGGTGTGTTTATTCTTTCGTTCTCTTCTGCCTTTGTGGGTTTTGTCTGATTCCTGGGCTAGCTCTCCCACCGGTACTCATTCCAACCCCCTCGCCCTTTATCCTTTCTCATTTTGTATAAGTTCTCTTGGGTTTTGCTCCAAGTAAGGAGCCACTGCGTTTCCTTCTTGAGCTCTCTGGGCTTCTCCAGAGACTCCTCAGCATGGTTACCAAAGGGAAGGAGCATGCAGGGGCATCAAACTCGCTTGTTACGAGGGCTGGATCTGATATAAATGAGACCTTGTTGGGCCGGGCCATGTGTGTCATAAAAGGTAATGCCGGGTAGTGGAGATATAAACTTTATAAAGGACAGAGACAAACGCAATTAAAGATTTTTTAAAAACTTTAAATAACACGTTTCCAGTGAGTTCGACACCCTCGGTGCGGCTAGGGTCTGAGACGCCCAGGGTTGAGTCCGTTTTGTGCCCCCAAAGCTTGCTGGGCGACCTTGGGCTAGTCATACGCTTTCGGCCCAACCCACAGGGTGGCAGTGAGGATAAAATGGAGGACAGGAGAATGACCTAAGCTTTCCCACTGGGTAGAAAGGTAGGGTACAGATGAAGTCAACACAATGAATGAAAATAATAAACCTTCAGTTCTGGTTTGTGGTGCGTCTGTTCCAGAGCTCCCGGGGACTGCTGTCCAGGGTCCTGAAAGAGCTAACAGGAAGCTCCAGCATCTGGCCGTCTTAAAATCATTCTGCAGCCCGCAGCAGCAAAAATGCTTTCTTTCTCCCCCCACCCCCACCTAGTTTTTTTTAGGATTCTCAGGTCTATTTACACTCTCCTGGTATATCTCCAGAAGAGCGCTGTGCTCTGCTGATCAAAATCTATTGGTGGTCCCTGGCCCAAGAGATATCCAGCTGTCCTTGACCACAGCCAGGGCCTTCTCTGCCCTGGCTCCAACCTGGCGGAACCCTCTGCCTAACATCTGTGCCCTGCGGGACCTGCTAGAGTTCCACAGGGCCTGCTAAGCAGAGATGTTCTGCCAGGCTTTTGGTTGTCTGTTGTGGGGAGGGGAAGGGAAAGGAGCTTGTAAGCCGCTCTGAGACTCCGAGTGAAGGGCAGGGTATCAATCCAATCTCCTCCTCCTCCTCCCCTACCTCCTCCTCTTTCTCTTCTTCCTCTTCTTCATTGAGGCCAGCGACAGTTCCATTCTGCCCCTCCCCTCCTGTGAGACAGTGGTGTCATTGGTTCTTTGCCCCGTCTCTAGCTATCTTTTTGTTTGCTGTTGGTTTCAGCCTGATACTAATCGATGTTTTATGACTGCATTGTGCACCGCTCTGAGCCCGGTTTACCGGGGGAGAGCGCTTGAAAAGTCAGATTAATTAAACAAATAAATAAATAAAAATTCCCCCTGATTGACAGCAAACCATTCTCTTTGGTCACCTCTTTATCTGATCCATCCGATGCTCTCTGCTTACATAAGTATTTTGTCTTCACTATCCTTTTATATATATCTAAAGGCCACATTCAGCGTTCCGTGCGTCTTGGTGTTTAGTCATGCCGGCCACATGACCACGGAAATGTCTTCAGACAGCGCTGGCTCTTCGGCTTGGAAACGGAGATGAGCACCGCAACCCTAGAGTCGGATTCGACTGGCTTTCGAGCAAGGGGACCTTTACCTTTACCTTTAAAGGCCACATTATAAAGATGCTCTAAGAGAGCCAGTTGAGTGTAGTGGTTAGGAGCACAGACTCTAGTCTGGGAGAACTGGGTTTGATTCCCCACGTTTCCACATGCAGCTGCTGGTGTGATCTTGGGTCAGTCATAAGTTCTCTCAGAGCTGTTCTCTCAAGAGCGGTGCTCGAAAGAGCTCTCTCAGTCCCACCTCCCTCACAGGGTGTCTGTTGTGGGGAGAGGAAGGGAAAGGAGATTGTGAGCCGCTCTGAGACTCCTTCAGGTAGTGAAGTGTGGGATATAAATCCACTCCTCTTATTCTTATTCTTCCCAGGGCCAAATCCTGTGACCTGCAGGCCAAGATTTGCTAGGGTTGCAGGGAAATGTTTGCCCTGCCCCATTCTTTTCCAGGTCCCACCTCAAATGACACCGCTGGAGCCTTTCGTTATCTGAGCAGTCACTTTTATTTTGCCTGGGCTATAAAACTCCTTATGATACAGTTACATCTCAAAGCAGTGGCTGGTGGGAACCTAAAGGGCGACAGGTAGGGGAAAACACACAGTACATTGTGGGTGAGAACTGGAGGGAGGTGGGGAAAGATGGGGGCGGGGGGGGGGCTACAGACAGACAATAAATAGGATTACATTTTTAAAATTCCCCAACTGGGGGGCCCCCCCAAACTCACCCTCTTAACAATGCATAGATTAAAGCAGTGAACTAACTTACTCTTCATTCTCTGAACTGCAATAAAAGTGAATAAAGATCAGTGCAGCGTCCTGTGTGTGACAGATTGAGCTCTTTCCCCTGTGTCTGGGATTTTCTGGGTAAAATCTGCACCCTTAAATGTCGAGGGTAGGAGGAAACCCTGGGCGGAGGGGGAGGTGGTCTCAAGCATCCTATCGGAGCGCCCCTGCGGAGGAAGCGATCAGGATGTCGGAGAGGGGCTTCTGTGCCTTCCGGTGAAGGAGGAGTGAGCAGGGTGGCCGCCTCTCCATTGAAGCAGTCCCGTTCTGGGGGGTGGGGACCAGGGCCTGCGACCTCTTGCGGCAAGACCAGAGCTTTGAGGAGAGGGGGATGGAATAGGAAGAGGGACTGGGGAAGCTTGCCTGGTGTGGGCTTTTTGCCTGAGCGTCTCCTTTTTTAAGCAGTGGAAGTGTCTTGTGGATCGGTTAAGTCTGCACAGAACAAGCAGAAATGCCCGTGGTACCCGGTAAAGGATGCACCTGCCGGGGGCTCCCTGCGGCCTCCTCTCCCTCTGCGCCGCCGTCAGTTCCAGACTTTCAGGAAGCTGTCCCAGGATCCGGTAGCAACCGCCATGCCATCTTCGGTTACCCCCAAACAGCTCACTCGGTTGTCATGGCCGGACAGGATTCCTGCGTAAGGAAAGGAAAGGAAAAGGGGCTAGCTGTTTTCCTTAACGAACCCGCCAGCAATCAAGGAAGCTAGCGTAATAATGTGTAAATTTGGGGGTCCCCCACCTTTTTGAGTCTGCAGGCACCTTTAGAATCGTGGCAACTACAAAATGGCTGCCCCAGGAGGTGGAGCCAACTACAAAATGGCTGCCCCGGGAGGCGGAGCCAACCACGAAACATCAAGGAGGGAGGTTATGCATAACTGTAGTGGTAACTTTTCAACGTTTCAGGCAGAATGTGGATTCTGAACCACCAGTTGATAATAGAAGTAGCTGAAATGTCTCTCCTCATGCCTCATGAGGCAAGATGTTATCAAAACAAAAGGTCAGCCGACATCCCTCACGGTGAGGCTAGATCCTTTTCTCCGGGCATCTGCTTCTATACGTGTGAGGAGGTTTTTCTGTCATGTGAAGTAATATTCAGCCGTGAAATGGCTCCCCCTGAGGCAGTTTGAAATACAACATCCATCTAGTATATTTTATACATCCCTTCCTCCAAGCAGCTCAGGGATGGTGTTAGTGGTTTTTCTCCCTTTTATCCTCACAATAACCCTGTAGCAGTAGAAAAGAGCAAGAGTCCAGTAGCCCCTTAAAGACTAACAAGATTTGTGGCAGGGGAGGAGATTTCGTGAGTCGCTGCTCACTTATTCAGGTACAGCTAGAATGTACCGGAATAAGTGAGTTGTGCCTCACGAAAGCCCTTGCCACAAATTTTGTTAGTCTTTAAGGGGCTACTGGCTCTTTTCTACTGCTACAGACTGACTAACGTGGTGACCCGTCTTGATCAATAACCCTGTAAGGTGGGTTAAGGCTAAGAGAGGGTGAGTTCTCAGGGTCACATGGTGAGTTTTATGGCTCAGTCAGGGATCTGAAACTGTGGCTTTCAACTGCTAGTCTGACATTCTAACCACCACACCATGCTGTAGTGTTTTTTTTAATGAGGTAGAACTTTCTTTTGAGGTTGTGAAGTTCTTGGTGGTGGGCGGAATGTGCCTTCAAGGCAAAAGTTTTTAAGGCAAGAGACTTTCAGAGCTCGTTGGCCATTTGCCTGTCTTGGCATCGCAACCTTGGACTTCCTTGGTGGTCTCCCATCCAAGTACTAACCAGGGCTGACCCTGCTGAGCTTCTGAGAAGATTGGGCCGGCCGGGGCCATCCAGGTCAAGGCAAGAGACGAACAGAGGTGGTTTTGCCACCGTCTGCCTCTGCATAGCAACCCTGGACTTCCTTGGTTCCAAGTACTGGCCGAGGTCAACCCTGCTTAGCCTCTAAAATCTGACCATTTGGGCCTCCTAGGTTAGGACTGGAGCTGCGGTGGCTCAAGTGGTTAAGACGCTGAACTGCAGGCTGTGGAAGGTTGGTAGTTCAGCAGTTCGAGACCCGAGTGTGCCGCATGATGGAGTGAGCTCCCGTCTCTGGTTCCAGCTCCTGCCAACCTAGCAGTTCAAAAGCAAGAAATTGCAAGTAGATAAATAGGTACCGCTTCGGTGGGAAGGGAACAGCATTCCGTGTGCCTTGGTGTTTAGTCATGCCGGCCACATGACCACGGAAACGTCTTCGGACAGCGCCGGCTCTTCAGCTTTGAGACGGAGATGAGCACCGCAACCCTAGAGTCGGATTCGACCGGCTTTCGAGCAAGGGAACCTTTATTTTACCTTTAGGTTAGGGCTAAGCTGCACCTTCCTCAGCAGTGTGTACAGGAGAGCTTCCAAAGCTGACCACAGGGTGCCCGAAGGGCTGCAGCAGGCAAGACTGGCACGGCGGGGCTTCCCTCACTCACCCACACGCTCGGCTTTGAGGGTGTCCCAGATGTTGCAGTTGAAGTCGTCATAGCCAGCCATCAGGAGGCGCCCGCTGCGGGAGAACGAGACGGAGGTGATTCCGCAGATGATGCTCTCGTGGGAGTAAACGAGGAGCTGCTGGTCGGCCCGGATGTCGAAGAGGCGGCAAGTGGCGTCGTCCGAGCCGGTGCAGATGGCATGGCCGTTGGGGAAGAACTGAGCAGAATCAGATAGAAATGGTCACTTCACGCCCTCGGGTCCTCCTCCCAACTGTTTCAGCCCCAGTGTTTATTTCTGGCCTTGAGGGGTGGTTGAGGAATGTGCCATCAAGACACAAGGCAATCCCATAGAGTTTCTGTTGTGTACGAAGCCTAACCTCCTCAGACCCAGCTTGGAGTCAAAGAACAACAGACTGCTAGGATCCTGGGACAAGCCTATCACCCAGGAGTGCCTCTGTAAATAACCTATCATGGGTAGTGGGTGTGTGTGGGGTGGGGTGTTGGGTGCGAATTTAAGCAGGGATCCGGTCCTGCTATTTTGTCTTTAATTTGAGCTGTTATCACAATAAAGCCTGAGCTGATCACTAAGACGTGTCGAACCTATTGAGATATATGTCAGAGTAATAGAGGTAGCAAGCAGTTACTATAGATCAGTTTGATCTGTTTGTCAGACCTAGCGGTCATGCTAGTAATCATGTAATTACAGCCAGGTGTTTTCTAGCAGGTGTTGCTCTTTCAGGTCTTGTTAGAGCTAGTGATTACATCACCTTGTTAGAGATTGGCTGGGGGTTAGCATAATAGCTATCAGCTTAGTAAGCTGGAGGGGACTCAGTTCTCATAGACTAAGGCACGACATGCTGTTCAATAGCCTGTAAATATCTCTGTATATATTCACCTTTATAACTATATAAACTCTCTGTGCACCTTCATAACTGGTCAGTCTCCCGCTTCTTATTTACAACACCCAATATATATTTCAGTTTCCCAGGCAAGAGATGAACAGAGGGGGCTGGCCATCACCTGCCTCTGCAACAGCAACTCTAGACTTCCTCAGTGGTCTCCCATTCAAGTATTGACCAGAGCTGACCCCGCTTAGCTTCCGAAATCTGCCAAGATTGGGCCATCCAGGTCAGGGATGGCGTTGAGTCCCCTCCCCTCCCCCCAGTGGTGCACTTCAGTCACATTATACTCTTGACCAGGGGTGGCCAAACTTGCTTAACGTAACAGCCACACAGGATAAATCTCAGAAGTTTGAGAGCCACAACAATGTGGGCTCCTTCTGCACTGAATCCAGTGACCCCGCTTGTATCTATCTGTGGAGATGGTGGGATGGGATGGGAAAACATTGTTGAATGTCGATTCTGTGCTTTGCATTTGAAGTATGCATTGCCCACTAAAGCAGGGGTGTCGAACTCATTTGTTACGAGGGCCGGATCAGACATAAATGTCACTTTGTTGGGCCGGGCCACGCGTGTAACACAAAGTACTCTCAAGTACTTTGTGTTACGTTTTATGGCACGCATGGCCCGGCCCGACAAGTGACATTTATGTCAGATCTGGCCCTCGTAACAAATGAGTTCGACACCCCTGCTTTAGTGGGCAATGCATACTTCAAATGCAAAGCACAGAATCGACATTCAACAATGTTTTCCCATCCCATCCCACCATCTCCACAGATAGATACAAGCGGGGTCACTGGATTCAGTGCAGAAGGAGCCCACATTGTGCTGATTACGACTTGTATTGGGAGGGAGGGGGTTCCCCTTTGGAATCAGGGCCCTGGACCCCTGCCTCTAAGTTCTGGCCCTGCTGCCGCCACGGGTCCCTCACCTCAGACGACGGTCCCTGGCCCCCACAAAGATACCTACATTGATGGCATTGATATCCGACTCGTGCCCGATGAGTGTCTGACGACAAGCTCCGTCCCGGATATCCCACAGCTTGGCAGAGGCATCGCAGGCTCCAGAGATAAACAGGTTGAAGTCTGGAGAGACGGCCAGACTCATGCAGTCTCCAGTGTGACCGATGAAGGTGGTCTTCTGCATGCCCGTTTCAATGTCCCAGAGGATACTGCAGTCAACAGGCATAGTGTTAAACAGGCATAGTGCCTCAAAGTTCTGGCCCTGCTGCCACCACGGGTCCCTCATCTCAGACGACGGTCCCTGGCCCCCCCAAAGATGCAGTATATCCCCTTGGGGCTTCCATCACAGCAGGCCCCACTACTTTTATTATTTAATTCACCTGTCCCCCGTCTTTCTCCCCAGAGAGGCTTAACTCATTCTCCCCTCTTTCATAGTATCCTCCCAACAACCCTGTGAGGTAGGTTAGCCCGAGGGAGCATGACTGGCCCAAAGTTGCCCAGCAAGCTTCCATGGCAAGAGTGGGCATCTGAACGTGGGTCTCCGAGACACTAGCCCAACCCTCTTAGCCGCAATGCCACACTGGATCTCTGTGCCAGCTAGAACTTGCCGAACTCCAGGCAGGGTCCAGAGATCACCCAGAATTACCCCTGATCTCCAGATGACACAGATCAGATCAGCAGGAGGAAACGGCTGCTTCGGAGGGTGGGCTCCATGGAATCCTATCCCTCATGAGGTCCATACCCTCCCCATACTCGTCCCTTCCCGGGCTCTACCTCCAAATCTGCAGGAATTTCCAAACCGAAGGTGGGCAACCCTAGGCCTAGAGTGTCACCTTGATACGGTGATGTCACTTCCCTTTTGCGATGGATGTGATGCATACCAACACACAGGGGTCATTTCCTGCAGGAGCGCACAGGAGCGGAGCTCCGGCATCCAAAACAGTCCAGTGGCACCTTTAAGACCAAGTTTTATTCAGGTACAAGCTCTCCCTCCTCTGCGAGTACAGATCTGCATGTTCTCTCCCCTCCCAATAGCTAGCAATCCAAAAGAGTCCAGTGGAGCCTGAGCGGTGGGTGTTGCCTTCTGACACACTCCCGGTGATGTCAGGGGGTGTGGCCTATGCAACCAGGTTGTGCTAATGAGTTATGCTAATGAGCTCCTGCACCTCTTTTTCTACGAAATGACCCCTGCCAACACACACCCCATCCCCCCCCACACACACACTAACATAGGGTTGCCAGCTCTGGGTTGGGAAATACCTGGAAATTTGGGGGGTGGAGCCTGTGAAGGGCGGGGCTTGGGGAGGGGAGGGGCTTCAGTGGGGCATCATGCCATTGAGCCCCCCTTCCACAGCCGCCATTTTCTCCAGGTGAGTGATCTCTCTCGCCTGGAGATCCGTTGTAATCCCAGGAGATCTCCAGCTACCGCCTGGCACCAGCAGGGGATAGGGGTGATCACTGGGAGGCCCCTCAGCTGGCTGGAGCCATTCACAGCACGTTGGAAGGTTCTTGAGAATGCTAGCAGATTCCAAGCCAAGCATCCCTTTGGGGGGGGGGCAGATCTTTCTGAACGAGCCCTCCCTGCAGACAGAAAAGTGATGCCTCCTCCTGGGCTCTTCTAAGCCCCACCGCTCAGAGGAAAGCCAGACTGGTTCTTGCTTTAGGGGAGAAGCAAATGGGCACCAGGAAACACACTGAGGGGCGCCATGCCACCCACGGGCATACCATTAGGGAATCGCTCTCCTAGTGTCTTTCACAGGATGATTCCTGCTTAGGGTTGCCTGATCATTTCCAGAGTCTCTGGCTCTGGCGGCTGTGCTTCCCTTTTCATTTAAAGGGACTCTTTTCCTTTGCAAATGCAGATTCTGGGACTACTTTGTCGGAGAGGATGAGAAGCGTCATAAAGGTGCCACTGGTTTGGGGGAGGGCAGGGACGTCATCAGGGTTTAATGCCGTAAAGAGTCCACGTCCCAAAGAAGTCTTTGTCTCCAGGCGAAGCTCTCTCTGAAATCTGGAGATTAGTTGTAGTTCTGGGTGATCTCTAAGCCTACCTGCGGGTTGGAACCCTACTGGTGGATCTGGCTACCTGCTTTATACACATGCTGCTCCAAGTGGAACAGATCTCATGAGACAGAGAGAGAGAGACTGACTCACCATGTGGTGTCCCCAGAGCTGGTCACAATGGTGTTGTCATCCAGGAATCGGCAGCAAGAAAGATAACCTGCAGGACAGAGGGAAGAGAGCTGAGGGTGAGAAACAGGCTTCTGAAGAACAGCTGAGCCATGGATGAGCTTCTACATGATAAAGGTGACATCGGGCTCCCCTACTCTGCCTAGTATCATCTATTGTTAAGTGCGGTTGGTCCACTTGCTCAGGTCTTGGTTTAAATCGAGCAGTCGTAAAGATAATAATTCAGGGACTTACGAATTGTCTTCTACCGCCATCTTGCTTTGGTAGGTTTTATTAATTGTATTGTGCTTGTCACTGTTTAAACTAACCTATATTATTTGTCTATAATTATTGCTGTAATCCGCCCTGAGCCCTGCTGTGCAGCGGAGGATGGACTAGAAAACTGATAAAATAAATTTTAAAACTTCAAATCAGATTCCAGTCGAGACTCTGGCTCAGATTATGCCGGGGCATTCCGCTTCGTATTGCGTTGCGATGTGCAGTTTTATTTGACAGACTTTTTACAAAGCTACTGAGAGCCAGGGTGGAGTAGTGATCAGATTGTCGGATTAAGATCTCGGAGGCACAAATTCAGATTTCTCACTTTTCCATAGAAGCTTACTGGGTGACCTTGGGCCAGTCACACCCTCTCAGCCTAACCCACCTCACAGGGTTGTTGTGAGGATAAAAATGGAGAAGAGGAGAATGATTTAAGCCACTTTGAGTCCCCAGTGGGAACAAAGGCAGGGTATAAATGAACGTTTTATTGTTCTCATGATTTCGTTAACTTTTTTTCCAATATCTGCCATTTCCATGAACACAGAAATGGTATGCACATTTCTTAAGCAAACAAACTGTCCCCATGCTTTTGAGAATATCTGGATAATGCTAAGGACTAGAAACTTGCCTTTTTTTTTTTTTTACAAATGCACGTGGAAAGTCTCAGGGAGCTGCATTCTGCACCCATCTTACATCTTATCTGCCGTGCTTGCATGAGATGGGGGTGACCCCACAGATGGTTCAGACTCAGGGGCGTGAAGTCACTAACCTGAGTGGGCTGAGAGCTCCCGGCTTACTTTCACAGTCCCTTCGCGACTCTTGAGGTTGTAGATGGAGCACACGTTGTCGAGACCTCCGCAGGCCACAAAATTCCCGGATGGGGCATAGGCACAGGTCATGACCCAGGAGGAGCGGAGAGGGATGGCATGAACCTGGGGGGGAGAGAGAAGAGAGGATGCACATCTAAAGCGAGTCTGGGATTCCCTCTCGGGACCTTTAGGCTGGCGTTGCCAACTCTGGGGATGGAACTTCTTGGAGATTTCAGGGGTAGAATAAGGTTGCCAGGCCCAGGTTGGGAAATTTGAGGAGATTTTGGAGATGGAGCCCAGGGAGGGTACCTACCTATTTCCTTCCCGGTGTCCTCTTGCTTCTTCCCGAAAGCATCCCTTTCCACAAAGCAAAGAATCAAGTCCTGGCTCTCTTCCACCACACCAGAGCACGAGGTGCTTCAGAAACTGGCCTACCATCAGCCCTGGCTGACTGGGCAAACGCCTGCACCCATTTTTCATCCCCTCTGCTCACAGTGGAGCAGTGGGGGGGGGGGAATGATATCACTAAAATGAGGTCGCTAAGTTACTGTGGGTACACAAAACAAAAAAGTCTTCACCTGCTGATACAAGACAACAATAGAGGGAGAAAGATGAACTTCCCTGGGGAGGGAGTTCCAAAGTTTTGGTGCCACAACCGAGAAAGTTCTGTCTTGATGCCACAACTGAGAAAGTCCTGTCTTGGTGCCACAACCGAGAAAGTCCTGTCTTGGTGCCACAGCCGAGAAAGTCCTGTCTTGGTGCCACAACCGAGAAAGTCCTGTCTTGGTGCCACAACTGAGAAAGCCCTGTCTAGCCTCAGATGGCTGGGAGCCTCCAAAGGTGACCTGAGTGGATGGGTAGGTTCATTTATGAGAAGGAAATATTTCAGATATAGTGGCCCCAAGCCACAGGGGGCTATAAAGGTCAATATCAACTTAGAACCTTCTAGCACAGAGGTGTCAAACATATGGCCTGCACATCGGAACTGGCTCATTCAGGGCTCTTATCCGGTCCACGAGCAACTGGTCATTACCTTTATTGTCAGATGACAGAGGCTGTGCCTTATGTCCCTGTATGTGCAAGGGCTAATGAGTGATGGGTGGTGGAAGTGGGAGGGTGGGCATCAGGGAGATACGGTAAGGCTGCGGTCACACACACTAAATAATCCACTTTCAATGCACTTTCCAACTGGCTTTTACTGTGTGAGTTGTCAAAATCCAGTTGGAAAGTGCATTGAAAGTGGATTATTTAGTGTGTGTGACCGCAGCCCAAGAATGTTAATGTTTTAAGCATGTTTGTATTTTGGCTAGAAAAATAATATTTTTAATTGGGTTTGCCTTAGTCCTTTAGGAGGCTTCTGTCTGTGGTATGTATGTTTATGGTACGAGGGTCTCATTTATGTCAGATCTGGCCCTCGTAACAAATGAGTTTGACACCTCTCTCCTAGCATTTCAAAGAACTTCCCAAAGTTTATCAGTGGACCCTGGGCAGCCATTTTGTGACAGGTCTCCTCCAGAGCCCACTCCCCATTCCCAGAAGCATCCATAATGAATTCAACATTACCTTGTTGGTTGTGTATGTGTCCCACACAATGAGTTTCCCATCTTGTGAGGCACTGACCAGGAGCCTGAGGGAGACGACCGGAACGGTATTAGTATAGCTGCACAGATGGACACCTCTCAAAGCAGAACGCCCTGCCCTCATCCCACCCCGCTGCCTTCCCTCAGCGATTATCACACCAGGCGTTTCAGTTGACAGATTAGTCACCCCCTTTTCCTGCCTCAGTTTCAGTACATACAATCAAGTGGACACAGAAAGGCAGAAATGTAGATTCCTTTTTCTGCTGCTTTTTTGAGAGCCAGTTTGGTGTAGTGGTTAAGTGTGCGGACTCTAATCTGGGAGAACCGGGTTTGATTCCACACTCCTCCACTTGCACCTGCTGATGTGACCTTGGGTCAGTCACAAGCTCTGGCACAGCTGTCCTTGAAAAAGAGCAGTTTCTGTCTAGAGCTCTCTCAGCCCCACCCACCTCACAGGGTGTCTGTTGTGGGGAGGGGAAGGGAAAGGAGTTTGTAAGACGCTCTGAGACTCCAAGTGAAGGGTGGGGTATAAATCCAATCTCTTCTCTTCTTCTTCTTCTTCTTCTTTTACCTCACAGGGTGTCTGTTGTGGGGAGGGGAAGGGAAAGGAGTTTGTAAGCTGCTTTGAGGCTCCTTTGGGTAGTGAAGGGCGGGGTATAAATCCAATCTCCTCTTCTTCTTCTTTTATCTCACAGGGTGTCTGTTGTGGGGAGGGGAAGGGAAAGGAGTTTGTAAGCCGCTCTGAGACTCCAAGTGAAGGGCGGGGTATAAATCCAATCTCTTCTCTCTTCTTCTTCTTCTTCTTCTTCTTTTCAACGTACTCCTGTGATTTAGAATCTTGGATCCACCCATTATTATTAATATAATTATTCAGGGTCATCAGGGTACAGAGGGCTGGATCCCACAGAAGATTTCCAGTGACAGAAGTAGCATTGCCAATGCTGAGTTAAGAAACTCCTGGAGATTTGGGGAGTGGAGCCCGGGGATCCAAGCCAGAGCGCTTTACAGGCCAGGTCCACAAAAGGCGGCAGGTCTGTGCAACTGGGAGTTTACAGTCTACATGTTGATAGTGGAATGGAAGAGTGGGAGAGGGGAGGGTATGCCTAGGCAATGTTCCCTCTAAGCTGTGGAGTCTTGTGAGCAAAAATTCTGCTTCGTGAGCTACTGGCATTAAAGTTGTGAGCAAGCAATGTGGCTAATGCATAAATTAATTTGCTCTGGAGTCATCCTTCCTGAGCTAAGACAAAGATGTGTGAGCTGGAGGCTAAAAAACTGTGAGCTAGCTCACACTAACTCATCTTAGAGGGAACACTGGTCATGAATACAGAGCAATGCACGAAACATACTAAGACATTGGGCGATTCTGCATTGGCTTTTCCCTCTGTTGTTTTAGCAAACGACATTGGAAACAGAAATTCCCCTCTGCGTTGCATGCCGCTTTCGCTTTCTTTGATCATTGGATTTTATGGTACCCACTACTACACTGCGTGCCACTTTCGTTTCCTTTGGCCATCGGGTTTTATGGTACCTTCTGCATAGATTTATGGCCGTTCAGGGGTGACTCTGCAGTCAGTACGGTGTTGCCCCGGGGTATCTGAATGTGGCTTTGAGCTGCACCTTTGGTAAAACAACAGAGGGAAAAGCCAATGCAGAATCGCTCATTGTTTCCCTTACAGATAAGGACAAAGCCGTTAAGGTTAAGGCTTCTGAGGAAATCTGAGTTTCAAAAGCAGGGTTGGAAGGGTTTTTTACTTATTTTTGCTGCAAATGAAAATCCACCTGCACCCACGCAACCACATACTGAACAACTTAGCACACTAAATGATCACCAGCTGACTAGGATGTTTACCTTCTCATTTTATCCCCCCCCCTCCCCCCCGCCACGATTTCACTGCCACCCATTGGTAAATCAGGATTGTACTAAAGGCACTAGGCACTGGCCTGGTTTAGAATCCCAAGGGGCCAGCAAAAGAAGAAAAGGGACGTGATTGCATACTTGGAATCTGTGGCCCAGTGACAAGCGTAGATCTTGGCCAGGTGCCCACGCAGGGTCCGCCGTGTGCGCATCTGTACGCGCCCAATCACATCTACCCCTGAGCAAAGCTGCAAAGAGAGAAATGTATTTAGCTCCAAGGAAGAACGACTTGGAGAGCGGGACCTCTCTCTCTCTCTCTCTCTCTCATTGGTGTACAGTAAAGGCCAGGAGTTGTGTCCTCTCATTTCTCAGGAGACTTTGTCTGTTTCCCTCAGATTCACACACACACACACACACACTCTCCTCTTGTAAGTGATGCCAGGTGTGTTTTTTCGTACACACTCTGTCACATGAACACATGAAGCAGCCTTACACTGAATCAAACCTTTGGTCCATCAAGGTTAGTATTTAGGGTTGCCATCTTTGGGTTAGGAAATACCTGGAGATTTTTGGGGTGGGGGGAGGGACGGGACCTTGGCAGGGTATAATGCCACAGAGGCCACCTTTCGCAGTGGCCATTTTCTACATGCAAACTGATCCTGGTTGTCTGGAGATCAATTGCAATAGCGGAAGATCTCCAGGTACCACCTGGAGGTTGGCAATGCCTATCAGTATTGTCTACTCTGACTGGCAGCAGTTCTCCAGCGTCTCAGTCAGAGATCTTTTACATCACCTACTACCTGGTCCTTTCAACTGGAGATGCTGGGTATTGAACCTGGGACCTTCTGCACGGCAAGCAGAGGCTCTTCCTCTGAACCATGGCCTCTGCCTCACAAAGTATGAAGTAACCGTGTACTACCAGTCCCTTTTACCTCAGCAAATGTAGTGTCAGCAACAGCTTTCCGAGCTTCCTGTAAAGAAAGAAAGAGAAACAGTGGGAGTTAAATGGTAGGAAGATGAATGGAGGTTTCCTGCAATTTTGGGATAAACTGAGTCCAAATATTGCCCTCTGATCAACATTCTCTTTGCCTCAGTCAGAGACAGATCTGTCCGGCAAGGAGCTGCCTATGACATGCCAGGAAGGGTTCTTCCCTTTTTAGCCTCACAACCACCTTGTATGGTAGGCTAGGTCAAAAGGCTGTAAGTTGTCCCAAATTGTCTAATAAGCTTCAAAACTGAGTGAAGATTTGAACCTGAAGCCCCCTTAGGTCTGGGGAACTCAGAGGGGGTAATAATAATAATAATAATAATAATAATAATAATAATAATAATAATAATAATAATAATTGTATGGCATTGTGTGTAGAATAGCCAGAAGATCCTGAGATTGCCTGACAGCCACAAGTTCTAGCTCTTAGCATTCTGCTAGTGGTGAGCTAGACCTGTTTTTAGGAGCTGAGAGAGCTCTGAAAGAACCGTGACTGGCCCAAGGTCACCCAGCTGACTTCATGTCTAGAAGTCGCTCTGAGACTCCTTTGGGTAGTGAAGGGCGGGGTATAAATCCAATCTCTTCTTCTCTTCTCCAGAGTCCGTCACTTTGAACCGCTACACCAAATTGGCTCCATAATCATTATTGCATGGCATTGTGTGTGGTATAGCCAGGAGATCCAAAGATTGTCTGTCAGGCTGAAGTTCTAGATCTTTTCACGTTACGTACCACTAGGTGGTGAGCTAGACTTATTTTTGGGGGGCTGAAAGAGCGGTGACTGACCCAAGGCAAGCTAGACTTGTTTTTAGGGGCTGAGAGAGCTCTGAGAGAACTTGTGACTGACCCAAGGTCACCCAGCTGGCTTCAAGCGGAGGAGTGCGGAATCGAACCCAGTTCTCCAGATTAGAGTCCATTGCTCTTAACCACTACACCTTGCTGGGTCTCAGAGGGGGTCACGCAAAAGACAGTTGAAAATTCTTGAAATAAAAACAAACTAAGAAGAAGAGAGTGGATTTATACCCCACCCTTCACTACCCAAAGGTGTCTCAGAGCAGCTTACAAACTCCTTTCCCTTCCCCTCCCCACAACAGACACTCTGTGAGCAGTGTTCCCTCTAAGCTGAGTTACTGTGAGCTAGCTCACAGTTTTTTAGCCTCTGACTCACACTTTTTTGTCTTAGGAAGGATGGCTCCAGAGCAAACTAATTTATGCAGTAGCAAAATCGCGTGCTCACCACTTTAATGCCAGTAGCTCACAAAGTAGAATTCTTGCTCACAAGACTCCACAGCTCACAGGGAGCATTGCCTGTGATGTAGGTGGGGCTGAGAGAGCTCTTGACAGAAACTGCTCTTTTTCAAGAACAGCTCTTATCAGAACTACGGCTTGCCCAAGGTCATCCAGCCAGGTGCAAGTGGAGGAGTGGGGAATCAAACCCGGTTCTCCCAGATTAGAGTCCGCAAACTTAACCATTACACCAAACTGGCTAACATTTGCATAAAAACAAAGTTTGAGTCCAGTGGCCCCTTTAAGATCAACAAAGTTTAATTCTGTGGATAAGCTTTCGTGCATGCACACAAAAGTGTATACCCGGATTCAACCTTTAAATAAAATAAAGATATCCGGCTGTCCTCCACCAGAGCCGGGGCTTTCTCGGCCCTGGCTCCGACCTGGTGGAACTCTCTGTGATATATCTTCCAGGGCCCTGGGGGGCTTAATGCAATCCCGCAGGGCCTCTAAGGCAGAGTTGTTCTGCCAGGCTTTTGATTTAGGGCAATAATGGTTGCATCATAGCTGGCACTCTCCTTTTTGTCTCCCCCCCCCCCCGTCTTCGCTTCAGCCCTCTCCTCACCTGCCCGTGAGACAGCAACGCAGCCCAGAGCAGGGTAACAAAGGAATGTGTGATGCCATCTGAGATAACGTAGCCGATGATTGGTTTTTGCTTTTAACCTTGTTTTTAACGGTTGTACATCGCCTAGAGCCTTACCTTGTAGGGAATAGGTGGCTCGTAGATTGAATATATAAATAAACAATAATAACCAAACTTTGTTCCGCTGCTTCAGACCAACACGGCTACCCACCTAAATCTATTTGCAGAAAGAGTCAGTTCATTATGTTAACACGTCGAAAAACAAACGGAAGAATGACCACATCCTGGTCCATCATCCCAGTGCCTTGGCATTGATTGGTCTGAACACTGGAAGGCCGGAGCAGGTTGGCGTCTTGTGGATCCACCGGGCAGAATGCTGCCTGAGGGGTCCCCACCTCCCAAGCAGAAGGGGCAGAGAGTCAGTGCTGGGCCCTCTGGATGTGTGGCATCAACGAACTCTGCTAGCACGCCCACGGAATTCAATCCCTGCCCTTCCCTCCGAATTGGAAAATGGCTTTTTAAATTATTATTTATTTTTTATTAATTGGTACAATTGTCACAGTAACATCACGAACATTTTCCAATTGTGTTTACAAAGTTATAACATATTGATTAAATCGCATTGCATATCTCATTACAATGTAAAGCATATAACCGCATTAAATCTTTGTATCATAACTTGGGTACTGGGCGGAAGTATGAAACTGTTTTAATAATCAGATAGAGGACATTCTAGTAACAGTCCGTAACCGATTCTGTGCAACACTAGGCTTTTATCAGAAGAGGGGTAAGAAAAAAATCATATGAACAATCAGAAAGGAAAGCCAAAGAAAAGAAAAGAAGAAAGAAAAAGAAGAGAGTAGGAAAAGAAGAAAAGGGGAAAAAATTGTTTTTATGAGATCTGATATCAATTAAGGTTATATCCATTTATGGCATTGGGACCATTCAGGTGAGAGAAAATGGCTTTTCAGAAGAGGAACCTTTTTCAGCAGGCTGAACGCCCACGGCTGAACTGAGGGGGTGATTCGTCAGCATTCCGTCTTCTGACCGCCTCTGTCCCTGTGCCTCTGGCATGGCCGAAACCATTGGTCACGTTTTGTCATACTGCAATCGATGGTCCTCATTAGGAGAACTTTGGATCTTGCTCACTCTGAGCAAATATCGTCTTGTCACTGAACTCCAGGTAGTTTCTTTTCTGCTGGCTGATGTTAACCCTGAGGGGACAGGAGCTGTGGCCAGATTTTTGTCTCCTATGGTATTCCCTGAGCCGCTCCTCTGCTGTGCATTAATGTGACAACTGGGAGGGTTTTTAATCTATGGCCCCCGGTCACATGGAGAATTTGCCATGCAAATGTCGGGCGGATTTTCGGGGCACGATCACACTGCAACATCTGGGAAGCGTAGCGCACCCGTGGCCAACCCGTGGCGTCCCGCGGAAGATGCGGAGTTAAAAAGTACCAAGGAAAGTGCACTAGTATCCGGAAAATGCATGGCACAGGCGGGCCTCTGATCGCAGGAGCGCTAGTATCCTGTGGCATCCGGCGCCTGTCCACGTCCCGTCGCAAACCAGATGTTTTTCGTAAGCACATGCGCACAAACACAAAACTGAAAGCAGTGCTGCCCCACGGAACTGCACATGCGCACAAACACGAAATGCTTGTGTGATCATGCCACACCACTTCTTTGCCACGCTGCAGCATTGCCGTGTGATCGCCAGCTAACAGCCTAAGCACGGAGACTCGGGGGACCGTGTGATCGGGCAACTGTGCTTTATTTTGCGCCGGGGCGAACTCCCACGCCTCCCCTCCACGTTATTTGGCCCATGTGACCGGGGCCTTTGAATGCTATTCTATTAGTGCTTTTAAATTTATTGTTTGTATTTTTGATGTGATCCATGTTTTAAATGTACTGTATTGTTCGGCCAGTTTGGTGCAGTGTGCGAACTCTAATCTGGCAGAACTGGGTTGGATTCCCCACTCCTCCACTTGCAGCTGCTGGATGGCCTTGGGCAAGCCATAGTTCTGACAAGAGCTGTCTTTGAAAGGGCAGTTCTCTCAGAGCTCTCTCAGCCCCGCCTACCTCATAGGGTGTTGTGGGGAGGGAAAGGAGATTGTAAACCGCTCTGAGACTCCAAGTGAAGGGCGGGGTATAAATCCAATCTCTTCTTCTTCTCAAGACCTCTGGTCAATGGAGCTTATTGTTAATAAAGGAAAGGAAAAGGAGCCTGGGAGATCCCTGAGGGAGACAGGTCTCCCCTCCCTCCGGCTGTAGGCCTGGCCAAAAGGGAAAGTTCACCTCACTCCCCACATACAAATGGGGTCTAAATCCACCTTCGCATCTGGTTCATCAAGCAGTTCTCTGCCCTCTGCACCTTTCAGTTCTTCACATTCCAAGGCTATATTTGCATTACCGTCTTTAGACCATCTTAGACAGCAAAACCTAAGGGCTAAACTGCAGGATATATTTGAGCCTTTGGCTTCACCTCTTTGGTCAGTCACACTCGTGAACGTCCCTTTAAGAGCCCGAGAACGAAGTTTCAGTCTGGTGACACCTTTAATGCCAACGAAATTTTATTCTGGGTATAAGCTTCCGTGCGCATTCAGACTTCTTCAACTTTAAAAGCCTGCAAAGCTAATTTCACTGAAGTCAGGTGGCACACGTGAAGGAGTGGACTCCTGCTGTCCTCCCCAGCCTTTCTCCCTGAGCCTAAAGAACCGCCCAATGGGAAATCATTTGCATAACTTTGCAGCTGACTGCTCAGATAACTATATATGCCGTTTCAAAGTTATGCAAATAATGTTGGGGGGGGGGTTAGGCTCATGAAAAGGGCTGGGGGGGAGCAGGAGCCCCCTCCTCTACCCAGGCTGCCCATCATCAGCAAAATCAGCTTCTTGGGACTTTAAAGTGACATTCTTGGAGCTGATGTGTGACTTTGATCAAAGTGGTGAAGGAAGAGCCAGGCCACAGCCACAGGGGCCAGAAAATGCGGGGGGGGGGAGCGTGGCTGTTTGCCCCGGAGGAAAATAACGTGCGGTTGCGCGATCAGACATCCCTTCGAGGTCCCGTGAAGGTCCCGTGGTTAGGGGGCAGGTGCCGATCACACAATGATCCTGCAGCGCGGCAAAGAAGCGGTGCAGCGCGATCACACCAGCAATCACTAGGCGCCGCTTCCGTGGCAAACGGGATGGAATTTTTTAAAAAACTGAAGTTTGTGCATACACATGACTGAGCAATCGTATCTGCACATCCAAAGGCGGGTGGTGGGCTTACCGGAGAGGGCGACAGACGCTTCTGGACCCCAACAGAGCTCCGAGGCATAGCCAATGGAGGGGGAGGCGGGCCCCCTCGTCACAGCCGCTCTAACCGCCTGCGCGACAGTGGCCATAGCGACCCTCCAGAGGCAGCAAGCCTGGCTGCAGTGGGAGGGGGCCTCTTTGTGCGCATGTGCCGTTGGGCGCTTGTGCGCATCCTGTGGAGACTTGGGGGGGAAAAACCCTGTTTGCTGCGGGACATGGGCGGGCGCCGGATGCCACGGGATTCCACCGGAAACACAATCAGGCGCCCGCTCTTGCCCTGTGGTTTCTGGAAACTAGTACCTCGGAGGTACTAGTTTTTTACCCCGCATCTTTGGCGGGAAGCCTCGGGTTCGGCACGGGAGCTCTACGCTTTCCAGATGTGGTGGTGTGATTGCGCCCGGAAAATCCGCCTATCTTCCGTCTCAGTAGCGTGGCTAATGTTCCGTGTGACCGCAGCCGCAGCTCGCAAATGTATTGTGTAGTTCAGCCCTTAGTCACATCCAAGAGCCATTAACAGCCATGGAGTGGGACTTCGCAATGGCCAGCTGAAATCCCCTTGACTTCAGTGGCTGCTACTCATTCCTTCTGGGTTGTGCGCCCAAATGGGTTGTATAGTTTTGCAAATGGAGCAAACCATCTGGAATGGACAGTTCACGGCTCCTTCGCCAAACGACAATTCCCAGAGTTCTTTGGGGGAAGCCAGGCCAGCTGGACTTGTGCGGTACCAAGTCAAGAAGTACTTTTCTCCCTTTCTCACAATACAAGAACTCGCGGGCACTCCATGAAATTGCTGAGCGGTCGGGTTAGAACAGATAAGAGGAAGTACTTCTTCACCCAAAGAGTGATTAACACACGGAATTCACTGCCACAGGAGGTGGTGGCGGCTACAAGCATGGACGGCTTCAAAAGGGAATTAGATAAGCATATGGAGCAGAGGTCCATCAGTGGCTATTAGCCACAAGTTATAGATAGGAATTCTCGGTGTCTGGGGCAAGGGATGCTCTGTATTCTTGGTGCTTGGGGGGGGGGGACAACAGTGGGAGGACTTCTAGTGTCCTGGCCCCACTCCTGATGACCTCCTGATGGCACCTGGTATTTTTGGCCACTATGTGACAAGAGTGTTGGACTAGTGTTGGACTAGATGGGCCATTGGCCTGATCCTGCATTGGCTTCTCTTATGTTCTTAAGTTTGGAGTGGAGTAATTGTCAGGTTCCACAGCAAGTAACTCTCCACACACGTTTCCTAAGAAGCGTTATGCTTTATTAGAGTACAAAACCAGTACCATATCCACAGGATTATTGTTAGGAATAACTATAGGGCGGGAACATCCATACATATAGCCGGACGAGGCGAATAGCTAAGCAAATGAACTTCGAGCGTGCACGCGGGAATATAGCCTGCACGCTCCGTCCTTAGCCATGCGGGCTCTTTCATTCCTCGCTTCCAAGGAACTCACCCGAGAAGAGGAGCTGCGGTGTCTAGCAAAGCAGGGCCTGGAGAGTGTTCGTGGAAAGGCCCGGTGCAGACAGCCCCTCCCTAACCCTCAAAATTACCTCAATCTGCTTCTTCAGCTGCTCCGCCTCCTGCTTCATCTGCTCTATTTCACCCATCTTGACAGACTATCTTGAGGCCTCCCACCTGTGGTCACCTGGGTCCTGCGGATGTCAAAAGAGAGAGGGGAGGGGGGCAGGGAGAGAGACGGGGTGGGGGGAGGTTCAGAAATACCATCTCTTGGTCCATCTAGCACATCTTTATCCCACCTTTGCTCCCAGGAGCTCAGGGCAGGGTCCAGGGCAAGTTCTCCCTCCCTCCTCCATTTTTTTATTCTCACAACAACCCTGTGAGATAGGTTAGGCCAGGGCTTTTTTTGTAGAAAAAGCCCCGCAGGAACTCATTAGCATAATAGGCCACACCCGACAGCAAAACTCATTAGCATATTATGCCACACCCTGATAGCACAGCTCATTAGCATGTTAGGCCACACCCCCATGCTTTTCCTTGGCTTCCCTGGGTGCCCCGCAGCTGCGGGGAGCCCGAGTAAGCCCCCCCTGGAAGGGAAGGCAGTTTAAATTGCCTTCCCTTGGCTTGCCCAGGCGCCCCACGACTGCAGGGAGCCTGGGCAAGCTGGCCCTTGGACAGGCCAGGGAAGGCACAGGGAGGCATTTAAATGCCTCCCCGATCCTTTCAGGGGGGCCCTGGCCTGCCCGCCTCGGAGTCACTGGGGGTGTGTGTTTTGCTCTCCAGGCCTTCCCTCTGTAGCCACACACACATGCAGAGGTTTTGGCTGTAGTGGGTGTGGCCAACTCCGAAGCCAGCCGGAACTCCGTTCCTGCCCAAAAATAGCCCTGGGTTAGGCTTGGGCTGCCATCTCCAGGTTGGGAAATTCCTGGAGATCTGAGGGCGGAGTCTGTGCAGGATGGGGTTTGGGAGGGAGAGGGGGACCTCAGGTGTCCCCAACGTGGTGCCCGTGGGCACTTTTCCTGGGGTCTGCCCAGCGTTTTTAGAAAGTTTCAGGTGGAGAGCCCTGTTTGGCCTGCAGTAGGAGTGCAAGATTCGCGTTCAGATTTCGCATCGTAAAGACCAAGAGGATTTCTGGACCAGAGTATTAGCCTTCAGGAGTCAACACTTCCTCGCACGCCCTGGTGTATCTGACAAAGGGAGCTGTGATTCTTTTCCTCTTCTTCTTTTTGGCTGTCGAGTCCAGCTGACCTCTGGTGACCCTTAGTGGGCTTGAAGGCAAGGTGGCTTGCCATCGCCTGCCTCTGCGTCCCGGCCCTGGTATCCCCTGGAGGTCTCCCATCCAAGTACTACTTGCCGGGGCCGGCCCCGCTTAGCTTCCGAGATCTGAGGAGATCGGTCTTGCCTGGGCTATATCCAGGTCAGGGCAGGAAGCGTTGATCCTTGAAAGCTTGGACCCTGGAAATCTCGTTGGTCTTTTAAGGCACCACTGGACCTAAATCTTGAACATCAATCCACAGCCCTTTCATTTGTCTCTAGGGTTGCCAATGGGTCTTGTGAGGGGAGGGGGAGAACCATCCCTCAAGTGATGCTCTGTCATCTTGGTGCTTGGGGGGGGGGTCAACAGTGGGAGGGCTTCTAATGTCCTGGCCCCACTGGTGGACCTCCTGATGGCACTGGTATTTCTGGCCACTGTGTGATACAGAGTGTTGGGCTGGATGGGCCTTTGGCCTGATCCAACATTGGCGTCTCTTCTGTTCTTATGTTCTATCCTTTAATAGAAGCTTGACGGGATATTATTTACCAGGTTATGGGGATTGCAAAAACCTCCTGGTGGAGCAGGGGGTTCTCCCAGTAGTGATCTCCAGACAAGAGACATTCAGACCCTGCTGAGGTCCCGCCCGCCCCCAGTCCCAGCCTCTATTGCTGGGCTCTTTTTGTAGCAGGAACTCCTTTGCATATTAGGCGACACACCCCTCATGTAGCCAATCCTCCAAGAGCTTACAGAGCTCTTCTCACAAGGGCTACTGTAAGCTCTTGGAGGATTGGCTACATTAGGGGTGTGTCACCTAATATGCAAATGAGTTCCTGCTACAAAAAGAGACCTGCTAGGCTGAGACCTCCCCAGACTCCACCACTCCCAGGCCCCACTTCCAAATCTCCAGGAATGTCCCAAGTCCAGAGTTCCCTCTAAGCTGAGTTAGTGTGAGCTAGCTCACAGTTATTTAGCCTCCGGCTCACAGATTTTTCTCTAAGTCCAGGAAGGAACGCTCCAGAGCAAACGAATTTATGCAGGAGCCAAATCGCTTGCCGACAACTTTAATGCCAGTAGCTCACAAAGTGGAATTTTTGCTCACAAGACTCCACAGTTTAGAGGGAACATTGGTCCCAACCCAGTGCTGGTAAGCCTGCCGGGTGATGTTATTTACCTCCCTGTCATGAAAAGCGTCTGTTACCCACTTCCACGTGATACAGGACATTTCCCTCCAGGCCTGTTTATGAACACTTTTTGACTCTTTCAGGCACTCCCCACCACCAACTGCTCTATAGATTGGTTTTCTTATTGCCATTAGGGTGGGACGAGCCGGTTCCCAGCCCTGCTTTTACAGCTTAAATGGACCAGTAGAGAAATCGCTAAACATCAAGGATACAGTGCGCCCTCTGGCGACTTTTGAGAAGTATGACTCAAGTACAGAATACACTTTCCCCCCATATTAACACCACATTCACGAAGATTAGAAATTAGTCTTGATTAGAGTTAGAGCGGCTCCTCCGTGGAACAGGCTTCCTCAGGAGGTGGTGGGCTCTCCTTCTTTGGAGGTTTTCAAGCAGAGGCTAGAGGGCCATCTGACAGCAATGCTGATTCTGTGAACTTAGGCAGATCAGGAGAGGGAGGCTGCAGGAAGGGTCGCATCAGTGCTTAGTTCTCGTGGCCCTTCTTACATGCCCAGTGAAATGTTGATCGCCACTTTGGGGTTCAAGCACAATTTTTTTTCCAGGCCAGTTTGGCCCGGGATCCTGGATGTTTTTTTGCCATCTTCTGGGCATGGAGCAGGGGTCACTGGGGTGCGGGGGAGGTATTTGTGAATTTCCTGCATTGTGCAGGGGGTTGGACTAGATGACCTTGGAGATCCCTTCCAACTCTAAGATTCTATGATTCTTGACTGGTTTTATTTTTTAAGAGGCATTGACCTTTCCAGTTCGGGACTGCACCCCTCTTCCAGTTGCCATGCACAAACTGGTATTTGGTTTCCCCCCACATTGACCCAAAAGACAGCATCAACTATGTCAAAACTGCTGGGGGCTCAGAACTCAGAACTGTATGTGTATGGGGGGTGGGGATTTGTCTCACATGACCAGATGATAAAGTTAGTTTTGAACTTCTGAAAGCGATTCACATCGGATAGAGTACACGGGTGAGTGTAATAATCATGTGTGCGCCGCAGGTGTTTGTGCAGTGCCTGATTTGGATTATGAACAGTGTGTACATGGAGAAGACGCCTTCCGTGACCGCAATGATCCCAGACGTGCACTGTTGGGGAAACATGCGCTCACCCTTGTGGGTTTTGCCAACTGGCCAAACAGCATCCCCTCTGGAGTCCAATGTTCCCTCTAAGCTGTGGAGTCTTGTGAGCAAAAATTCTGCTTTGTGAGCTCCTGGCATTAAAGTTGTGAGCAAGTGATTTGGCTACTGCATCAATTAGTTTGCTCTGGGCCATCCTGCCTGAGCTAAGCCAAAAATGTGTGAGCCAGGGGCTAAAAAACTGTGAGCTAGCTCACACAAACTCAGCTTAGAGGGAACACTGGACCATTTCAGGGCATGAAAATGATGCAGAAGGGAGAGGCTGAGATTCCTTTGGTACATGGGCTACAGTCACAATCAAAGTTAGGCCCTCCGCATGTGGGGACTGAGGAGAAACTGCAACTCACCAGAGATGCTCACATTGGTAGACACTAAGGTTGCCACCCTGCAGGTGGGGCCTGGAGATTCCCCCAGCATGACAACTGATCTCCAGACAAAAGAGATCCGTTCCCGTCAGAAAACGACAGCTTTGGGAGGTGGACTCTGTGGCATTATACCCCACTGAGGTCCTGCCCCTCCCCAAACCCCTCCCTCCTCAGGCTCCACCCCCCAAAAATCTCCAGGTATTTCCTAACCCAGAGTTGGCAACTCCAGTGGACGCAAGGGCCCTGGGGGACTCCCTACTCAACCTGTGTGCTCCATAATGTGCGAGCCAGCCTCTGTGGAATCCACTGCTGTTCACGGACTCCCCTCCCCGCATCTCTCCAGCTACAGACTCCCTCGCACCTGTGGCCAGTCCTCTGGCGCCTCCAGGCAAGTGTCAGGTTTACAGATGTTCCCTGAGTGATTTGCATCTCGCCTGATGAGTCCCCAGGTAGGGCAGTCTGGTGGTAGGGATCAGATTATTTGAGTGGGTCAGGGAGGGGCTGACAGGTGGAGAAGAGCACAAAGGCCGTTGTTCCCAGTCCGCAATAGTCACTGCACGGCCCACACGACCTTTCCTTTCCTCTCACATGGTATCCCACATGGCAGCCCCACTAGCCTTAGTTTCCCTTGGATATGAGAGCAGCGGAAACTCAGTGACCTTGTCATATCTGCTTTATTTACAAGTGACACACAGCAGCACGCGCCAGATTCTCAGAGAGCAGCTTGTGCATCGCTCTCCTGCTGCACCCCCCAAGTTTTGGCCAGAAACCAAGTCTCTCTTTTCTGCCTTTGCTCGTCCCAAGCAGCACGTGGCAATTTCCCACACACCCTGCAAACCTCTCGCCACCGACGTCACCACTGCAAGCGAATGGCACGTCCAAAGGGGTCGCTTGCAGTGACTGAAAGAAAGATGGGCAGCGATCAAACCTGCCCACCTGGCCACCCAATGCTTTGGGTCACCCAATGGCCTTAGACGTTCCCCTGGTGTCCCTGAGGTGTCTACCACAGGTCCAGTTGAGGGCTGTGCTTGTGGCGTTCCATAACTCCAGGGACTTGCCAGTCCATGTGTACCTAGTAGCCAGTTTGGTGTAGTGGTTAAGTGCGCGGATTCTAATCTGGGAGAGCCGGGTTTGATTCCCCACTCCTCCACTTGCACCTGCTGATGTGACCTTGGGTCAGTCACAAGCTCTGGCACAGCTGTCCTTGAAACAGAGCAGTTTCCACCAGAGTTCTCTCAGCCTCACCCACCTCACAGGGTGTCTGTTGTGGGGAGGGGAAGGGAAAGGAGTTTGTAAACCACTCTGAGACACCTTTGGGTAGTGAAGGGTAGGGTATAAATACAATCTCTTCTCCTCCTCCTCCTTCTCTTCCTCTTCTGTTTCTGCCAGAGCTCTCTCAGCCCCATCTGTCTCCCAGGGTGTCTGTTGTGGGGAGGGGGAGGGAAAGGAGTTTGTAAGCCACTCTGAGACTCCAAGTGAAGGGCGGGATATAAATCCAATCTGTTCTTCTCTTCTTCTTCTTCAGTTCTGAGCATGGAACTGGCAGAGCATATCTGTCAGCAGGGCCTTACTGATATGGGGGACGCAAGGGCTATGCTTTGTGTGAACAGGCCTGTCAGCCAGCATCTTCCCTCACAGATTTTTTGTATAAGGCAAATAAATTTGCCCAGAATGGTGGTGGTGGGGGGGGGTGCAGACTGGATGTGCACAAAGCTTCTCTTGCATGGAGGCTGGCTGCCTGAGAAACCCTGGTCCTCGGGATACAATTCTCATTCTGAATGAGTTATTTCCACGGGCTTGTTTACCACTCTACTTGTCTGCAAAACCCAAGGGAAAGAAACAGCATAATTTTGAAGTTATCGATCTGGAATAAATTACCCCCACTTGTTTCTGTTTCTATGTCAAGTAGCACCGAGGGGGAAAAAAATCTGTGTGTAAAAATTACAGATTGAAAGGAAAACCAACAAAGCCATCCACCACATGAGTCAGAGTCTCTGAATAACAGTGCCGGAAGGCAACCTCAGGGGAAGGCCTTGGCCTCTGTGCCCTGTTGTTGGCCCTCCAGAGGAACTGGTTGGCCACTGTCTGAGACAGGATGCTGGAACAGATGGACCACTGGGGCTGATCCAGCAGGGCTGTCCTTATATTCCTATATCCTCATGGCCATACCTTATCCTTCCTTACTGCACATCTAAAATCATTCAGGAAGTATACGCTGTGTTCCTTTTTTATACTGGCTGTAATCCTGAACAGCTTCAAATGACCTCGGGGAACTGATTTTGAGTATTAGAGTCTAAGTTCAAACCCCAGTTGGAATAAATAAACGACACACACGTACTGGAGATAGCGCCCCCGCAGGCCCTGTTTCCATTATTAGGTTGGCTCTGATTTCCTCAGTTCTCCTCACAGGTTCAGATGCTGTTCTTCCCAATCTCCCAGGCTTAGTCACCTATGACAGGGTCCATCTTTTACTTATAATATTTATATTATTTCCACCACCACCACCACTCTAAGCATTACACCACACTGGCCCTGTGTGGGTGAACTGCTGATCCAGCAGGGCTGTTCTTATATTCCTATATTCTCATGGCCATACCGTATCCTTCCTTACTGCACATCTAAAATCATTCAGGAAGTATACGCTGTGTTCCTTTTTTATACTGGTTGTAATCCTGAACAGCTTCAAATGACCTCGGGGAACTGATTTTGAGTATTAGAGTCTAAGTTCAAACCCCAGTTGGAATAAATAAACGACACACACGTACTGGAGATAGCGCCCCCGCAGGCCCTGTTTCCATTATTAGGTTGGCTCTGATTTCCTCAGTTCTCCTCACAGGTTCAGATGCTGTTCTTCCCAATCTCCCAGGCTTAGTCACCTATGACAGGGTCCATCTTTTACTTATAATATTTATATTATTTCCACCACCACCACCACTCTAAGCATTACACCACACTGGCCCTGTGTGGGTGAACACATGAGGCTGCCCTATGCTGAGTTCGACCCCGGTCCCTCACAGTCAGTGTTGTCTACTCAGACCAGCAGTGGGTCTCTGTGGTCTCAGGCAGAGGTCTACCACATCACCAACAATCAGATCCTTCAAACTGGAGATGCCGGGGACTGAACCTGCAAAGCAGATGATCAATGACCAAGCTTTGTTGTTTTTTGTTGTTCAGTCGCACAGTCGAGTCCGACTCTTCACAACCCCATGGACCAGATCATGCCAGGTCTTCCGGTTTTCCGTTTGACCTTCAATCTTTCCCAGCATCAGGGTCTTCTCCAGTGAGTGCTCCCTTCTCATTTGGTGGCCAAAGTATTTGAGCTTCAGTTTCATTATCTGGCCTTTCAGGGAACAGTCAGGGACCTAACAGCTTTGTAGAGGCATGACAACAGAAAGGCAAGCTCCTTCCCAGTTTCAAAAGCTTTCTGTTCTCTTATGCAGCCGTTTTGTTGCAGAGAGCTATGAAAACCCAAGGCCTTTCCCCCACGATGTACTACAGGAGTTTTCCAGATCGTCAGTTCTCAGACACTGGGAAACCGCGTGAGCCCATTTAATTATTCAAAACAGACTCTGAAGGCAACTTTAAGGGAACAGAATCTCCTCTGGTCACCAAGCATTACCTGAAGTGAGCTAAAATGGCCTCCCTTCTCCCTCTCTCTCCTTTGGGAGCCAGAATATCACCAGAGTCCCAGACCAGCATCCTTTTGGGTTCCAGACAATGTTCCCTCTAAGCTGTGGAGTCTTGTGAGCAAAAATTCTACTTTCTGAGCTACTGGCATTAAAGTTGTGAGCAAGTGATTTGGCTACTGTATAAATTAGTTTGCTCTGGAGCCGTCCCTCCTGAGCTAAGACAAAAATGTGTGAGCCGGAGGCTAACAGACTGTGAGCTAGCTCAGACTAACTCAGCTTAGAGGGAACACTGGTTCCAGACCAAATTCTTCTCTCTTCACAGCCTCTCCCCATTTTCTCCAAGCCCATGGGTATGGCGTGAATTGCTCCCTGCTTGGCACATGATCAAATTCACAGTGTCCCAGTGTGGTGCCAGGAAACAGCTGCCAGTTTGGTGTAGTGGTTAAGAGTGCGGACTCTAATCTGGGAGAACCAGGTTCGATTCCCCACTACTCCTCCCCATGCAGCGGCTGGTGTGTCCTTGGGTCAGTCATAAGTTCTTTCAGAGCTGTTATTCTCAAGGACAGTCCTCGAAAGAGCTCTCTCAGCCCCACCTACCTCACAGGGTGTCTGTCGTGGGGAGGGGAAGGGAAAGGGATTGTAGGCTGCTCTGAGACTCCTTCAGGTAGTGCTACAGGGCCATTAATCTTAGGGATGGAGAGGTAGACTTTTTAAGGTGAGAAACAGGGCCAGAAGACAGTGGGAGGGGAGAACCCTACAATATAGCAGGCGCCCATAGCCGGTTTGGGGGTGGGACTTGCACATTTACCCTATTCATCATTTGTTCTGGGTTGCCCAAGACCTTTTGGTACCTGAGGTGGAAAATTCCACTGCAGTTAATGAACCTAGTCCACCAGGAAGTTCTCCTCTGCTAGCCTCACAGGACAAGAACACCTGTCATCATGCGCATGCGCTGTTCCTCTGTATTTCTATAGTGCATGCGCATGAGACTGCACTACTGGATCATGTGCCTAGGCTCATCTCTTTATGTCTTCCACCCCACTGTCCTTACCGGCACCTAAAGGGCCACTGATATCTTTTGGTGTCCTCAACGGCCCTGGCTTGTGGCCGAGAGGGTGCCATTTTGGTACTCCCACCAAGATGGAACTGCTCCTTCTAGCCTAGCGCCTCATGGCATTACTGACCTCCCCCAAACCTAGGGTTGTCAGCTCTAGGTTTGGGAAACAGCTGGAGATTCGAGGGGTGGAGCCCGGGGGGGGCGGAGTTTGGGGAGGAAAGGGACTTCACTGGGTTATAATGCCAAAGAGTGTCCACTCTCCAAAGAAGCCATTTTCTCCAGGTAAACTGTTCCCTGTCGCCTGGAGATCAGTTGTAATAATGGGAGATCTCCAGCCACCACCTGGAGGTTACAAACAGTAATACAAACACCAAAAGGAAGTTCGGTGTCTGAGTAGATAAACACCAGGGCTTTTTTTGTAGAAAAAGCCCAGCAGGAACTCATTAGCATAATAGGTCACACCCAACCGCAGGAATTCATTAGCATATTAGGCCACACCCTAACAGCACATCACATTAGCATACTAGGCCACACCCATGCTTCCCCTTGACTTGCTTGGGTGCCCCGTGGCTGCATGGAGCCCGGGCAAGCCGGCCCTTGGACAGGCCAGGGGAGGCACTTAAATGCCTCCCCGATCCTTCCAGGGGCCCTCTGGCCTGCCTGCCTTGGAGTCGCGGGGGGGGGGTATGCTGCCCCCAGTCAGCGTTATCTGTAGTTTAGTAAAACTGCTCTGTATCTTTAAGACTTGTGCACCTGGGAATTAGAGTCCACAGTTAGGGGTCCCAGAAGCTTCCCTCTGACTGGCTCATTAAGAGTAATTTCCTGAGCTCAGAGGCGCAAAGTTAGGATTTTATTGTTCTTTTCCGTCTCTTTGTTCATCAACCCTTACTGCAAGGAGAGGGGAAGGCCATCTCTTTCTCACCACGGCAATAGAATTTGACTTAGATCACAAGATGTAACTTCCAGCCAGATATATCAGCCCAACTGTGAGTAACTGATTTCTGAATGCGTGTGAAGTTGAATAAAGATGATTTAAGTTGTCCTTAGTAGTCGTGCGTTGACTCACACCTAAAAAGTGCTGGCTTAGCGCAGCTCGCACTGGACAGGACAGGGGGTTTGCTCTCCAGGCCTTCTCTTTGTAGCCACACACACGCAGAGGTTTTGGCTGTAGTGGGCGTAACCAACTCTGAAGCCAGCCAGAACTCCGTTCCTGTGCGTTCCTGCCCAAAAATAGCACTATAAACCAAATTATACCAAAAACAGACCATCGAACATGATATAGCTCTCTATTAAACACTTTCCAACAGGAAGTATACAATACAGTATCTTTCATCACATATCATTTTGAAACATTCAATGTATCCGTATGAATTTATACACACTTGAGCAACATCCGTGGTCAAAGAGTATGCATTAAGCTAAAAGTTTTCCCCGCTCAATGCAACAAACAAGGTAGCGCTAGTATAACGTTCATGACAAGATTCTTACAGCAATGACTTTCCTTTTTCTGAACTGGAGAAGAAGATCTCTTCTAAATTGCTTGCATCCATTAAACAAATGTGTACGGATGAAACAGGAAAACACTTCCAAAGACTGATACACAAAACAGCAGCAATACTTCCACCGACTGATTTACAAAACAGCAGGACGCGCCCCTCCGGACTGAAGGCGCTTCCATTTAATGACGTCTTCAACTTGCTTCCAACAGCGAGGACGCTTTCAACCATTCTTGTTTGGAACCCAACGTGAATTAGCAAAACTTCAGTAATGCGGACCCAGCTTGCTACTGTTCAAAAATGTTATTCTCACGAAGGTTCTTTGGAAGTATTTCCTGCTTCATCCATCCATATTTGTTTAATGGATGCAAGCAATTTAGAAGAGATCTTCCTCTCCGGTTCAGAAAAAGGAAAGTCATTGCTTTAAGAATCTTATAATAGACATTATATCTTGTTTGCTGCATTGAGCAGGGGAAACTTGTAGCTTAATGCATATTCCTTGAACACGGCTGTTGTTCAAGTGTGTATACATACAGGGCCTTTTCTGCCCTGGCCCCCGCCTGAGTGGAAATGTCAGGGCCCTACAGGACTTGCTACAATTCCCCAGAGCCTGTAGAGCGGAGCTGTTCCACCAGGCCTTTGGCTGAGGCGGTGGGTGTATTTTGCCAACTCCGCCTCCCCTGCCCATAGTAGGCCTACAGATGCATATTATCCTACTAACTCCTACCAAGAAGTGTACTATGAGGCTCTGGACTGTTCTTTATTTTCTGCCACCATTCTGGTTTTGTTTAATTTAGTTTTAATTGTATGTTTGTTGTTATATCTCTGTTGTGAGCTGCCCTGAGCTCATCATGGGATAGGGCGGGATATGAGTGCAATAAATAAATAAATAAACAAACAAACAAACAAACAAACAGGAATACATTGAATGTTTCTACGTTATATGTGATGAAAGTTATTGTATTGTATAATTCACGCTGGAAAGTGCTTAACAGAGAGCTATGTAACGTTCGATGGCCTGTTTCGGGCGCAATTTGGTTGACAGTGTTTAACCCCCTGGAGACTGGCCACCCTACCCAAACCAGGTAGGCCACCTGGCTCTCTACAGAGTGCACCTCTCTACAGCCTGCCCCCTTATCTCCAAGGAGGTGCACTCTTCTCTTTCAGCCATTTCATGTAAGCACCACTGCATCAGAGAAGTAAGCCGGAGGCTACAACCCCTGGTTTTTGAGCCTCCTGGCCAACCCTCCAAACAGCTTTTTCAGCTCTGGCACTGGCTTGGTAGAACACTCTGCCAAGTGAGACCTGGGCCCTGCGGGATTTAATGCAATTCCACAGGGCCTGTAAAACAGAAATGTTCCGCCAGGCCTGCCGTCAAGGTGGCAGGAAACCACCTACATTGGCCTCCCCTGCCCTGCTCCATCTGTTGTTCCATCTACAGTGGCTGACTCCCTTGCACGGGTTATTCCATCCACGGCACACACAGGTTGGTTTGGGATCCATTAACTGTGTCACAGACTGCCATCTATTGGTAGTTAACTCAGTATCTGATGTCGTAGGCTTTAATGAGAGTGGGCTAGAAACTGAATAAAATAAACAAAATAATAAATGATTCTGCAAGTAGACATATAGTTACTTCGAACCTCTGTATTAGAGAAGAGAGAAGGGATTGGATTTATACCCCACCCTTCACTACCCAAAGGATTCTCAAAGCAGCTTACAATCTCCTTTTCCCTCCTTCCCCACAACAGAAACCCTGTGAGGTAGGGTGGGGCTAAGAGAGCTCTTTTGAGAACTGCTCTTGAGAACATCTCTGAGAGAACTTGTAACTGACCCAAGGTCGCACCAGCAGCTGCATGTGGAGGAGTGGGGAATCAAACCCGGTTCTCCCAGATTAGAGTCCACGCTCCTAACCACTACACCAAACACTACATTTATATCCTTCCTCTATGATCATGAGAGCAACATCCATGGCGGGAGGGGGGATCATTCCACTCCACCGTTACAATGACCCTGCGAGGTAGGTTAGGCTGAGAGGAAGTGCTGAAATCCCACACCCCACCAATCAAATTTATATATGCTTTTTCACGTGTACTATTATTTATACATATATACCACTGCTGAGGAAGAGGCTGTGTTTTATGCCCATTTCCCACCTTTATTCACTTCATTTATACCCCACTATTCTCCCCAAAGGAGACTAAAAGCGGCTTATGTTGTTCTCTTTTCCTCCATTTTCGTCTTACAACAATCCAAGTACAAGTGGCCCAAGGTCACCCAGTGAGCTTCCATGGTAGAGTGAGGATTTGAACCTGGTTCCTCCCAAATCCTAATCCGGCACTCTAACTGCTCTACCACTCTAGATCTCAGTGATATGGAAGCAACTCCAAATCTGCCACTGAGGCTCCCTGAGCCCCTGGTGCCTTGCGAGTCACCTGCGAGTCACCACCCAGAGTCTGAGAACCGCTCCACTACAATAAACTTCTCTTTTGTTTTCTGTCATTCCACTTCTCCGACTTGTTCCTGATCTGCCTTTTCGTCTGGAATTGCCTACCTCTGAATTACATGATTTTGGGTGGTATTTTTTTGAATTTTCTCTGTGTGTGTGTGTGTGCGTATGTGTGCACCTGGAAGTCAGGTTGACCTCTGGTGACTGACCCGCTACTACGGGCCTGGAGGACATTCAGAGCGGTGGCTGAATGAAGCCTGCCTCTGTCCTCCCGACTTGGCATTCCAAGGAAGTCTCCCTTCCAAGTACTAACCACAGTCAACCCCGCTTAAGCTTCCGAGGTTGGGCTTGCCTGGGCTATCCAGGTCAGGGCCCCTAAATTACACGACTGACCATCAATGTTTTCCTCCTTTTTCTCTGATAGGGGACATCTTCCCTCGGCCGCTTCTCTCCCGTCCTCTTAGGACCAGACTTTCAGTATGCCCCCATTATTAGCTAGACCCAGTTGCCCCCTGCTAGAAGACTCTCCTGGACTGCTTCGTTGTAGGCTCACTTTATCTCACTCGATGTCCAGGTTTCCCACCTGTTTCTCTCTAATGGCTTTAAAAAAAAAAAGTCCAAATTTTCATTTTGGGGAAGGAGGCTTGATTACCGGATGCCCCCTGTGTGCAGCAAAGTTGGACCAGAAAGGTAGAAGGCCTACTAAGCTGGCGGAAGAATCCGGGGCTAGGGCACATTTAAGGAGGGATTGGAAGAGCTAAATATAGAGGGAAAGATGCAGTGGCTTAGGTTCAGGTCTCTGACGGAAACTTTAAATCTCTCCAAGAGAACTAACTCCTGATTGGGTGCAAAGGCAGGATACAATAATTGTAAATGAATAAATATTGCCCTGAAAGCTCGGAAGAAGAAACCACAGAAGCAGTGTTCCCTCTAAGCTGAGCTAGTTCACAGTTTTTTAGCCTCCGGCTCACAGATTTTTGTCTTAGCGCAGGAAGGGATGGCTCCAGAGCAAACTAATGTATGCAGCAGCCAAATCGCTCGCTCGCAACTTTCATGCCAGTAGCTCACAAAGTAGAATTTTTGCTCAAGAGACTCCACAGCTTAGAGGGAGCACTGCTCAGACGTATCAGAATTGAGAAGAATATCAGGTAGTCCTAAAGGCTCAGAGTAAATGGCAGAAAGGGGTTTTAGAGTGGAAAGGCACTCTGGGAAGTAACCCAATGGGCATACCATTAAAAAAAAAATCTGCCCAGCAGAGCAGAGCCAGAAGTGGATCAGCTAGGAACTGTCCAATGATCCACACCGATCAGAGTGGATCTGGGACCTATCAGACAGAGAGATCCAGCTGTCCCCCACCCTGGCCCACACCTGGCGGAACTCTCTGCCAGAGGACATCCATGCCCTGCGGGAATTACTACCTTTCCGCAGGGCATGTAAGGCAGAGATGTTCCGCTAGGCATTCGATTGAGGGCAGCAATGGGACAGTATGAAAACTGGCACTCTCACGGCCCCGCCACCCTCCGTAACCCCGTAACCCCTACCCCCTAGGAGGCCTGTGGAATCTGAAAATGTTCTCCTCGCCATTTTGGGATGTGTGTTGTTTTAATCGTTGACATGTTTTAGGTATTTTAACGTCGGTTTTTTAAAAATTGACTATTGCATTCTTGCTGTAAGCCGCCCTGAGCCCTGCTTGCAGGGAAGGGCGGCCTAATTCATCCGACTTACATAAATAAAATCAAAAGCCTTTGCATACAACCACCAGAAGTGAAGTATCCCTGTTGCGTAAAAACCACATTGTAATTCTGGTCAGCATGTCCTGGGTTTGTAGGCCATACAATGTTGGATGAAGTCCAAACTGGAACCGCGTCTTAATTCCTTTATTAGGACCACTTAAAATGACAGAGCCGGCTTTTAAGCTTCATTGAACCCTTCCTCGGGCTTTGATTTTTAAAAAAGAAAAGAAAAGAGGGCAAGAGAGAACCTCCACATTCAGAGGCAGCAATTCTCTGAATACCAGTGCCAGGGGGAAGTTCTCAGCCTCTATGTCCTGTTGGTGGGCCACCCAGGTCAACTGCCTAGCCACTGTGTGAGTCAGGTTGCTGAACTGAATGGACTGCTGGTCTGATCATCTGAGCAAACTCCGGAGGATGGCGGAAGGCAAGAGGGCCTAGCATGATGTGGTCCATGGGGTCGCAAAGAGTCGGACTCGACTGTGCGACTGAACAGCATGAAGCATGGAAGAAGCCCTAGATAAAATACGTTTCGGATCTTCAGGTGATGATTTGTCACACTCTGCAATGAAAGGTTTCCGCCTTGGACTCTTTCGCTAAATTAATGTTTTGTTCCTGTTGAACGACAATATCCATTTTGAGGTTTCCCATCGTTTTAACATCTGCAAGTCCTTTCTGTTTTACAACCTCTGGATTTGTGACTCATGAAGTGAGATCAGACAGCTGACAGAACTTTCCTCTTCGGTTCCCCCCTACAACATCCACTCGTCCCATTCAAAGGTCCCGCGCATCTGGTCCGTTCTCCCTGCTCCTGTGGCTCCCTTCCTTTGCATTGTGGCCTCCTTCTCCAGCCATTCGCCTTCTCCTCCACTTGCTCCCTCCCCCACACAAATCAGCCAAAATCTGTGGGGCAAATAATCTTTGGACCGGTCTGCTAGACTATCACTCTCTCGACAACTTTCCTGGCTCGGGTTGCCAACCTCCAGATGGAGCCTGGAGATCTGCCGGAATTACCACTGATCTTCAGCCTGTAGAGGTCAGTTCCCCTGGGGAGGGGGAAGGCTGCTTTGGAGGGTGGACTCCATGACATTATACCCTCCTAAGGCCCCTCCTCAGGATCTACCCCCAAATCTCCAGAAATTTCCCAACCCGGAGCTGGCAACCCTATACCCCAGCTTGCATCCCCTCACACCACTCAGGCAAGTTTGAAGCTCTCCTCTACTGGAAGGGAGGTTCTTATGTTGAAGGAAGGGTCCATGAGAAAGGCTTCAAACTTTGTTAAAAGAAGAAGAAGAGATTGGATTTATACCCCGCCCTTCACTACCCAAAGGTGTCTCAGAGCGGCTTACAAACTCCTTTCCCTTCCCCTCCCCACAACAGACCCCCTGGGAGGTAGGTGGGGCTGAGAGAGCTCTTGACAGAAACGGCTCTTTTTCAAGGACAGCTGTGCCAGAGTTATGGCTTGCCCAAGGTCATCCAGCCAGGTGCAAGTGGAGGAGTGTGGAATCAAACCCAGTTCTCCCAGATCAGAGTCCGCGCACTTAACCACGACACCAAACTGGCTCTCACACCAAACTGGTGGCAGGATAAAAGCCCATGTGTCCAGACATTAAGAATGTGTGTACACTTGCCCTGACCTGGATATAGCCCAGGCAAGCCCGATCTTGTCAGCGCTTGGAAGCGAAGCAGGGCCGGCCCTGACTAGTATTTGGAGGGGAGACCTCCAAGGAATACCAGTGCTGGGATGCAGAGGCAGGGTGGGATGGCAAGCCACCTCTGAATGTCCTTTGGCTTCAAGCCCCGCCAGGGGTCGCCAGAAGTCAGCTTGACTTGATGGCAAAAAAAGCAAAAAAGCAAAATAATAATAATGTATTTTTAAAAGGATGTGTGTAGACTTGATCGGGTCCCCCCAGCATTTCCCTCGTAAAGCGAGGTTTTATGGGTCATTGCATATTCATGCCAACCTTCGATGCTAGTTGCTATCGCCCTGACCTGGATAGCCCAGGCAGGCCGATCTCGTCAGATCTCGGAAGCTAAGCAGGGCCGACCCTGGCAAGTACTTGGAAGGGAGACCTCCAGAGAATACCAGGGCAGGGACGCAGAGGCAGGCAATGGCAAACCACCTCTCTGAACATCCCTTGCCTCCAGGCCCCACTAGGGGTTGCCAGAAGTGAACCATTTCCAGGCATGCACATACGCACACACACAAAAATACTAGTCATTATCTTAGAAGCAAAAAACACTCCTGTTTCTGGCTGGGCAAACCTGGCTGTGGGGGGCTTGCCAACCTCCAGGTGAATCCTGGAGATCTCCTGGCATGATAACTGATCTCCAGACCCCAGTGATCGCTTCCTCCGGATAAAATGGCTGCTTTGGAGGGGGGGGATTCTATGGCATTCTACCCGACTGAGGTTTCTCCCCTCCCCAAACTCTGCCCTCCCCAGGCTCCACCCCCCCAATTCTCCAGGGATTTCCCCACCAGGAGTTGACACCAGGGTTCCCTCTAAGCTGAGTCAGTGTGAGCTAGAGCTCACAGTTTTTTAGCCTCCGGCTCAGACATTTTTGTCTTAGCTCGGGAACGATGGCTCCAGAGCAAACTAATTGATGCAGTAGCCAAACCGCTCGCTCACAACTTTAATGCCAGTCGCTCACAAAGTAGATTTTTTGCTCACAAGACTCCACAGCTTAGAGGGAACATCGGTTGACACCCCTAAAAGGATATCTGCCCACTTCTATTGACACCATCAATATACAGTCTCATAATAACTCGACCCCCAAGGATGTGCCCGGCACCTCTGACCCCAGAGCAAGGCACCCCCTGACCCACAACGGTGCAGCTTCTTGGCTTCAGTGGGGCAGGAGCCAGAGTAGGCCCTGTCGGAGCCCTCCCCACACGGATCCTTGTAGCACCCCAAGTTTCCCTCTTGAGGCAAAAGCCCTCACGCCAAGGAGCCGTAAATAGAAAAGCGAAAGGCACCGAAGGACGGATGGACGCAGGGAAGGGGGGATTAATAGCTGTCTTGGGGCCCCACCTAATCCCAGAGCACCCTGATTGACCCTGAGCACCTTCAGAGCCGGATAGAGAGCTGATCCACCCCTTGGCCCCCTCCTTCGGCAAGGGGAGATCAGAGGGCAAGATAAAATTACCCTGATCTCTTCCTCTCTGTTCCGCTGCCCGTTGTCTCTAGATCCTGTCCCCAGAGAGTAGGCTAAAAGTTTGATGGGACCAAAGATACCTGGGGAATGTGGCTATCGGGTTCTGATACGAAGGGGTCCTTCAAGGTACACTGTGTACCTAAAGATGGGCCTCCTTTTTGGGTACAAGCGAGAGCCGGTCATATCTGAAAGTTTCTTCTTTTTGGAACCCAGCAAAATGGATTCCGGTCCTGGACAACTTGTCTCTAGGTCCACTTTACGCCAGAGGTGTGTTTCCCATATGACAGTACAAATGTATCGAAAAACCTCTCCTACTAGCATTGTTGTGAGTGCCCAGGCTGGGAAGTCAACACAGACATTGAAAGACAAACACTTGTGTTCCACTTCACAACTACTGATATGCACATTCTGTGCCCCCACCCCTAGCTTCTGTTGGGAAAGTATAGTGTGTATTTATTTAATTCACCTGTTTCACTGATATCCTGCTTGTCTGTCCAACAGGAAGCCAAAGCCGCTTACTCTCTTCCATTTTATCCACACGACAACCCTGTGAGGTAGGTAAGGCTGAGATGATGTGCCTGGCCCAAGGTCGCTCAGCAAGCTTCCGTGGCACAGCAAGGATTCGAAGCCGGGTCTCTCAGACCCAAGTCTGGCATTCTAGCCTAACTTTACAAAAAAAGTTTTGCAAAATAAGCCCACTCCGTAACCTTAGCCAGTTCAATTTGGCTTTTAAAGTGGACCTATCCAGTTCACGGGGGACACCCATCGGTCTCTTTCTGTACACCACCAAACAGAGATGGGAGTTTGCATTCCATCAGGTCCAGCATTCAGAGACCCGTTCCCAAGCAGGCAGGGAGAAAGGAGAACTATAGGAAGGGGGTACCATCTTACCGTGCTATACGGGTTGACCCCCTCCTGCTCAGGACCCCCCGGGGGCGTTAGGCTCCCTCAGGCCAGGAGACAAGCAGTTCCACCACTGGCTTCCTTCGGCGGTTCCTATTCTGGCACCAGCTGCCGGTCCACCACGCTACGCGCCTCTCGCTCTCACTCGCAGTGTCTCATCCTCTCCTCGGACAGATCTCCCTGTGAGGAGCTGGGAGGCTGGGGAAGAACGGGTGGGGTGGAGGTTTTGGGGGAGGGCCAATTCCAGGAGCGGCATCAGGCAAATTAAATCAGACACCAGCGAGTTGGGGAAATCGGATTGGGACTTAATGCAAAGCAGGTGGATCGGGAGGGGACAGGGCGGGATGTGTGATCATTTCTTTTCCTTCCAGAAACACACCACCAAAGAGTCATTATCATTAGTTTGCATGTATTCATGTTGCATTAATAAAGGGGGGCGGGGGGGACACCAGACGTAGTTTCACATTTTGTGGAACCTGGGCCCGGAAAAACATTGTGGTGGGGGGTGAAAGTGACAAGGTATCCTCTTGTGTTTGGACGAATTCTGCCTTAGGCCCCCGCGGTGGTAACAGAGGGCAGTGATCATCATTTGCAGTGCTGTGGTTGTGGCAACTCCATTTTCTAGAGTTAAGGAGCATAGGTGTGCGGCAGCCTGGCAAAGGGATTGGATCGAAGGCCTTTTGGCCGCCGCGTGCAGTGAGATGCCCGCTGCTGAGGATTACCGTGGCCTCAATCTCTTCTAATCTCTCCCGCAGCTTTGGCCCAAGCCCGAGATAAATACCTTTTAACGGATCGTATCTGACGTCAGGAAGCCATCAATCTAATCAGCCAGGCCACTTCTGGGCCAGAGGTAGCCACCACAAGGCCGGGATGGCCGAGCGCCTCACATGTATCCGAGCTTCTGCCATTCCCCTACAAAAAGAGCACACGGCTGTGTTCCAGATTGCCTCTGGAGGAATGGAAGTCGCCAGCAGGGGCAGGGAAGACTGGGAAATTCAAAGGGTGGGACTTGACAGGCACACAGTTTGCCAGCCCCTCTGTTATGAGCAAAGGATATTAACACCAAGCTAATTTCAAGCGTTCAAAGTGCTTCACATTAACGCCAAAGGAAGATGACCCCTTAAATGCGCACACGCATGCACACACATTTTTCAAAAAACAGGAAAAAAGAACAAAGGGAAAAATTAAAACCCAGCAACTAAGTAAGATTTAAAACAAAGAAGAAATACATAAAGACAAGACAAAATTATAACAGTGGTGGCAAACAGTGGTGGCCATTCAATCGTGTTCGATTCTTGCTGATACTATGGGCCAGCTCTCTCCACGTTTTCCGATCTTGTACTGTTTCCTTGAGTTGTTCCATGCTCAGGCTGGTGTTGACTTTTATGGAGTCTAGCCATCGTGTTCTTTGGCGGCCAGGTTTCCTTTTGCTGCTAACCAATCCAAACATAACTGTTTTTTTCTAGTGAGTTCTTCTGCATGACATGGCCAAAACAAGTCAGTCGCAGATTTGTGATTTTTCCTTCCTACAGCATGTCTGGTTTTATGTGCTCCAATACTTAAGAACATAAGAGATGCCAATGTTGGATCAGGCCAAAGGCCCATCCAGTCCAACACTCTGTATCACACAGTGGCCAGAAATACCAGTGCCATAAGGAGGTCCACCATCCATGCTTGTAGCACCCACCACTTCCTGTGGCAGTGAATTCCAAGTGTTAATCACTCTTTGGGTGAAGAAGTACTTCCTTTTATCCGTTCTAACCCGACCGCTCAGCAATTTCATGGAGTGCCCACGGGTTCTTGTATTGTGAGAAAGGGAGAAAAGTACCTCTTTCTCTACCTGCTCTTTCCCATGCATAATCTTATAAACCTCAATCATGTCACCCCTCAGTCGTCGTTTCTCCAAGCTAAAGAGCCCTAAGCGCTTTAACCTTTCCTCATAGGGAAAGTGTTCCAACCCTTTTATCATTCGAGTTGCCCTTTTCTGCACTTTTTCCAAAGCTATAATATCCTTTTTAAGGTGTGGTGACCAGAATTGCACACAGTATTCCAAATGAGGTCGCACCATTGATTTATATAGGGGCATTATGATATTGGCTGATCTGTTTTCAATACCCTTCCTAATAATCCCCAGCATAGCATTGGCCTTCTTTATTGCAGTCACACACTGTCTCGACATTTTCAGTGAGTTATCTACTACAACTCCAAGATCTCTCTCTTGATCAGTCTCTGTCAGTTCAGACCCCATCAACGTGTATTTATAGTTAGGATTTTTGACTCCAATGTGCATCACCTTGCACTTGGCCACACTGAACCCCATTTGCCATGTTGATGCCCACTTGCCCATCTTTGACAGATCCCTTTGGGGTGCCTCACAATCCTCACTGGTTTTCACCACCCTGAACAACTTTGTATCATCCGCAAATTTAGCCACTTCACTGCTTACTCGCAACTCCAAATCATTAATGAACAAGTTAAGAAGCAGTGGACCAAGGACTGATCCCTGCGGTACCCCACTGCTTACCCCCCTCCACTGTTTTTCTATTAATTAGCCAGTTTTTGATCCATAAAAGGACTTGTCCTTTTATCCCATGATTTTTGAGCTTACTTAGGAGCCTTTGATGAGGAACTTTATCAAAAGCTTTCTGGAAGTCAAGGTAAATAATACCTAATGGGTCCCCCTTGTCCACATGTTTGTCATGTTTGCTGTCCAAGAAATGCACAGAATGAACACATAGGTTTCTATAAATGAGTTCCAATTAGGTCCATATACAATTGCCATCTATATGCCATACATTCAAATGCTGATAGAGTTCTAAGGTCCTTGATTCATTGATTTACTGGAAGTTACTGGACATAACGGTAACCTGTATGCCAGCATAAGATGACCCCCCCCTTTTGATGGCATACCTGTGTGTGGGGGGGAAACCTAGTTTTGCATTTAAGTAAATACTGTATTACCATTCGTACATCCCTGAAAGGCAGGCCAGTATTAATATACCCATTGTGCATGGGCTTCAAAGGCTGAGATGATTTGCTTATGGCCATCTTAAGAAGTTTTAGAGATGGGCAGGGCTGGTGCTTCAATCAAGCCATTCCCCAAACTGCTTGGGACAGCACAATTGGAGGGTGCCAACACATCACCAGAGTTTGGCTCATTCCTGGCTATGTGGGAGTTTGCAGCTGTCATCTCCTGGACTGATACCACCGCTGTCTGTGCCCAAGCTGACCCAACCTGGACCTGGGAGATGAGACACCAGGGGTGCGTTCAGACGGGCCGTTTAGTCCGCTTTCGGCACGCTTCATTAGCGGATTTTATATCCACGTTCACACACCCAACATCTGCGCACCGTCCCCAGCCATCACTTTTTGGCTCAAACCCCCTTTAAAACAGAATATTTTGTTACCAGGTCCCCAAGTGGTGTTTTCCTGATTCTCCGGTTCTAGCCGCACTTTTCTGACGTCTGATCGCTCCTGCGGTGTCGAGCCGCTTCCGGTTTAAACCCCCTCCCCGCTCGAAAGCTGCCCAAGGCTTCCGCTTTTCGCCTGCCATTTTTTAAAATGTGTTGGCAGTGCGCACATAGGTGGAGCTCCGCCACCACGTTTAGAAAACCGACATTTAAACGGTCACTTGTTTTAGTGTTTAGATGAGTTTGGGATCTCACGGAGGCCATTTTCGGGTCAAACATTTAAAGGGAAGTCTTTTGTTGGAGGGGTTGGATTGATTCGCCCTGGTGGTTCTGCGCATGCACCATGATATGAGAGAGGGCGCCTATGCGCATGCGCAAACAGGAAAACATTTTTTTAAAAAAACGCCAACACACGCTCCTGCGCGTCAGTAGTGTAGACGCCGGGGAGCGACCGGACTGCGCAGTGAGGTGGGATAAGGGAGGTAAGTGTGATCGCAATTATCCAGCTCAAATATAATCCGGTTAGAACCAGAGCAGTTTAACCCGCTCTCAGCGTGCCATCTGACCACACCCCAGGGGTATCTTGGTTGAGGGGTGACACGATCCTTTGAGTTTGAGCTGGCCCTAGAGGCGAGGTTTGTGCTAGGGGGGAGCCTTCTCTCATTTCACACCCAACAGCAAGGCTGTGAGGAAAACTTTAATTTTCGACAGAAACTCATCAAAGCCAGCAGTGCTCCGTGTTGGCAAAACACAAGGAGGATCTGAGCACCTGCTTGACCTCCGGGGACTCCCGATGAAGCAAAGATTTGTTCATTTCACTCAGATTTTCACCTCAGCCAGCCCTTCCTACCCCAAGCGGCACTGGATCCATTGTAGGTGCTTTCACACACACTAACTAACACACTTTCAATGCACTTTGCAGCTGGATTTCACTGTGTGAAAAGGCAACATCCACTTGCAAACAGTCGCTGAAGTGGATTGAGACTGCATTATTTAGCGTGTGGGCACTGCTCTCCTCAACGCCATTTCCCCCACTCTCCCTCTCAGCTTCTCTTTGGCTACAATAATAATCCCATCTCTGGAAACTAATCCCACATGCAGGGAGTGAATGACACTAGATTGGCATGTATCCTGGCCTGGAATACAATGATCTAGCAGAGCCCTCCTCAGAATACTTCACTGGGAGTGAGCTGGACTGAAGAGACCACCTGACTGACTTGCTGTGGCGGGAAGGCCACAAAAGTCTGAAGTTAAGAGTGGGAAGTTTCCCTCAGGGTCCGAGCTGCTTGCTCAGGAATCTCTTCCTAAGTCACCCGAATTTGTATTTGCTGAGGGAAGGGCTGCTCATCTGCTTTCCCTTTCCCCTGACCTCTCGTTTGTTCCCTGGCCAATCATTTGTTAATTAAATCTTTGTTTCAACAGCCGCAGGGAGGCCTCCCGGCTCCCTCTTTCTGCCTGTCACTTATCTGAGGCACTCCAGAGGCAAAGCTCATCAAATCGGACCTGTTGGGTTTCTATCCATAAACCCAGCCTACCACTGTTTCCTCTATAGCCACATTTAGTCGCGCAACTGTGGCCTTCCCTTTTCCCTCACTCAAATATACAAAATACCACCAGTTTTGTGTGTGGTGTGAAGGCATGTAGATGTGGTTTATGTACCAGAAGTACAGTTAGTACATGGTAAAGATGTCACAGCACAGGAGCTGGCAACACAACATGGGTCACAATTAATGTCCCCTCTAAGCGGTGGAGTCTTGTGAGCAAAAATTCTATTTTGTGAGCTCCTGGCATTAAAGTTGTGAGCAAGCAATTTGGCTACTGCATAAATTAGTTTGCTCTGGAGCCATCCTCCCTGAGCTAAGACAAAAATCTGTGAGCTGGAGGCTAAAATACTGTCAGCTAGCTCACACTAACTCAGCTTAGGGGGAACACTGGTCACAATGCAAAGCTTGAATTTCTGGCCATTTTCTTCTCTCTGAGAAACAATTTCTGAATCTGTGGCTTAGAGTAGCCAGCATGGTATAATGGTTAGAGTATCAGACTGGGAGACCCAGGTTTTAATCTTGCCTCTGCCACAAAAACTTGCTGGGTGACCTTGGGCCAGTCACACTGTCAGCCTTATCTACCTCACAGAGTCATTTTAATGATAAAACAGAGGAAAGATCCATTTAAGTTGTTCTGAATACCCAACAGGGACAAAGGCAGGGTATAAATGCAATAAATTAATTATATTCATACAACATCAATGCTGTATTCTATCTGTTTTAGAAGCTAAGTTGTGATCTGCTCTCAGACCGCTTGCAGGGAGGGCAGAATATCAATTGAAATAAAGTAAACAAAATAAATATACTTTACGTGCTGCCGTTTTCCCTCAGTGTGGCTTGAACAGTCATGAGGCAAAAGAAAAGTTTCTGACTACTTCTCCGTAGGTCCAGAGAAAAGATATGGACTGGATGAATGAAGAAATGAAGGCTAAATGAAAATCGGAATGTGAGGTGGAGCATTCAGACAACCACTTGACCCAGTCCTTTCAGTCTAGGGGTGCACAGCAAATTGGAAAACCTTTGCGCATGCTAGTGCTTCACATGCATACTGGAGCTTCTGCATGCACCAAAAGGTGCTAGGTAAGACATAACAGTGTGGGTCCGACAAGATCTTTGAGTGGAGAACAGCCAGTTGGAATGGGTTTTCCCACCTTCCCCCATCTGGTGTAGCCTACAGAGCCTCTTGACATCCTGGGTATGTGTGAGTGAGTGAGGCCCCTCCCCCCCCCCTTTTTGAGGAAAACCCAAAACCTTTTTTTCCATTTTTCCCAAGAACTTGTTTCCATTTTTCCAACAAGAAACCTTACAGTTTGGGGAATGCTGGGGGGGAAAAAACCTCCTATGAAATATTTTCTTTTTTAGAATGAGTGAAATGCTTTTAAAGACAAGGTAAGCATGCTGTGGACATATACAACTCTTAAATCCAAGGTACAATGCTGCACCTAGAAAGATACCTAATCTTCATGAGGGGGGCATGCAGAGCTTTCATTGCTTCTCAACAGTTGCATGCCTTCTGTTGTCCTTTTGACCTGACATGGTCGACATTTTCACCTCTCCCTCAAGCCACTGTGACGCATTTACCCACAGGCTGGGTAAAAAGGAGGTTATTGCCCTACTTTGCAGGAGGGAGAAAAAAGATCAGGAGAGGGTGGGGCAGAAATTACACCAACGCCTCAGATGAAAACTTCACTCTCTCTAACCAGATAGCAAAAGTTAAGGTGTGTGTGCTAAGATCATGAAGGATACATCTGCTTGCAGTTTTCTCTTAAGTATTGGGTATATTTATCATTTTGCTTGTACAAAACTAGGGCATTTATAACTTTTAAATTCCATAAATAAGTCAAATATTGCAATTTGATGCATTTTATGTTGTTAAATCAGTAACATTAGTTTAGGTTTGATAGGTCAATAAGTATTGCATATATTTCAATCCCCCCCCCCAAATTTTTGGATTTTTTTTCAGGAGGGGGAGGAAAAATGCCCATATTTTTGCTTTGGCTGGAGTTACTTCCCATAATGGCTCAGTTCCTGAGTTCCCAGTTTGGTGTAGTGGTTAAGTGTGTGGACTCTAATCTGGGGAAACCGGGTTTGATTCCCCACTCCTCCACTTGCACCTGGCTGGATGACCTTGGGCAAGCCGTAGTTCTGGCACAGCAGTTCTTGAAAAAGAGCAGTTTCTGTCAGAGCTCTCTCAGCACCACCAACCTCACAGGGTGTCTGTTGTGGGGAGGGGAAGGGAAAGGACTTTGTAAGCCGCTCTGAGACACCCTTGGGTAGTGAAGGGCAGGGTATAAATCCAATCTCTTCTTCGTCTTCTTCTTCCCATTCCCATACATCTTGCTCTACCCTGAGGCTCACTTAACAAAGTAGGACTGTGTGCCCGTTAGGTGTACTTAGAGGGGTTCTTGTCAATAAAAGAAGTCCCACTTTAAAAAAAACAACACTTTCAAGCAGAACAATTTAGCAATGCAAATATATTCAGACTGTGATATAAACTGATTATCAATTCTGCAAAGCATACAGCTGCAGAGAGGGAACACAGGGGCCATGTTCAACACCCTGATGAAGGAAACGTAATTCTTGTCCTAGCGGCTAATACAAGCCTGGAAGCAGAGCCCTCTGCTGAGAAGAGCGCTTAGCTGGCCTTGGAATATAACCTGGAAAAGAAACCTGCACAGTTGCACCCTCTGCTTGTGTTTCTCTGCTCCTCGTGCCGGTTACCCTTTGGACAAGAACATGGGGCTTGAAGATCCTCCGCTTTCTAGCTTCTCCTTTATTTCGTACTATAACGTTCCCACTCCAGATCCCTGCTTTGGAATGGCTAGACCCGCAGGGGTGGTTGGTTTCTGTCACAGCAGAAGTTCTCAGACTCATCGATCTGTTCTCAGAATTTTCACCCGTTGTTTGGATTGGGTTGCCCCACATGACCGTGTAAAGAAGGGGGGGGGGAGAGAACCGGGAGACTCACAATTCCTACCATTTGTATAGCACTTTGGAGTTTCTGCAGCACTTTTCACATGTGATTTCAAGTCACCCTCATAACAACCCTGTTAAGTCTGATCAGCAACGCTCCCTCTAAGCTGTGGAGTCTTGTGAGCAAAAATTCTACTTCGTGAGCTACCGGCGTTAAAGTTGGGAGCGAGCCATTTGGCTACTGCATAGATCAGTTTGCTCTGGGGCCATCCCTTCCTGAGGCAAGGCAAAAACGGGTGAGCCGGAGACTAAAAAACTGTGAGCGAGCTCGCACTAATTCAGCTTAGAGGGAACACTGCTGATCAGTATTATTATTCTCACATTGGCAGGTGAGGGGATGAGCGGGACAGGGGGAGAGAAAGACAGCAGGCAAGCATGTCTTGCTTAAGGCCACCCAAGGACTTCGTGGCAAATTGAAACTGAGGACTCGCGGCTCATGGCTAAGCCTCTCTGGGCCCCTCTGATACACGGGTTCAATACTTCAGCCCCCTGGGCTGGGGCAAAAGGACTTCCAGGTGAAGATGGTGGGTGTGGCTCAAGCATCACCTTCTGAGGTCGTCTTCCTTGCTGTGATGTCACAGCGGAGTCAGGTAGACGTCCTTAGCCCGTTGCACAAGGGCCAGTCTAGAGATAAAAAGTCACAGGAGTTGCATCTTTGCTCGGCTCAGAGTTCATCTCTGGTCTGCTGCCCCTTGGACTGTACCCCGGACTCTGAGTGCTGCTTGCTCCTCCGGCCAGCGGATCTGGCCCTTCCCTTGGGAGCGGGAGGCTCAGGCGAGTCTCCGGTGCTGCGGCCAGCTTCGGCATTCTCCTTGTCGTCCAAATGTGACTCTTCCTGTTCTGCCTCCTTCTGTTTCACCAGCTCTTCCGCCTGGGCCCTTTCCTGTAAACCAAGAGACTGGGCCTCATTTGTGGAAGGAGAAAGGGGGGGGGACTCCTCCGTGCCACTGTGTGGCTCTCCTTGTGTTCCAAAGCACATACGAAGGCCCCTCCCTCCCGAATCTCAGCCCTTTCCCAAAGCAGTAAGACATTTCTGCGCTCCTGAAATTCCACATGCCTTTATTGATGCCTGAAAACTCATAAGAACATAAGAGATGCCAACGTTGGATCAGGCCAAAGGCCCATCCAGTTCAACACTCTGTATCACACAGTGGCCAGAAATACCAGGTGCCATCAGGAGGTCCACCAGTGGAGCCAGGACATTAGAAGCCCTCCCACTGTTGAACACCCCCCCAAGCACCAAGATGACAGAGCATCACTTGCCCCAGAGCCCCTGTCTATACCTTGTGGCTAATAGCCACTGATGGACCTCTGCTCCATATATTTATTATCTAATTCCCTCTTGAAGCCGTCCATGCTTGTAGCCGCCACCACTTCCTGTGGCAGTGAATTCCAACCATGTGCTAATCACTCTTTGGGTGAAGAAGTACTTCCTTTTATCCATTCTAACCCGACCGCTCAGCAGTTTCATGGAGTGCCCAGGAGTTCTTGTATTGTGAGAAAGGGAGAAAAGTACCTCTTTCTCTACCTGCTTTTTTCCATGCATAATCTTATAAACCTCAATCATGTCACCCCTCAGTCATCGAACTGACGGTCTGCTTCATCAAGCCTTTGGACAATGCCACTGATCCTTTCTCTCCTTCCCCGCCGTTTCCCAATTCCTTCTTACCTGTTCCGAATGCTCCGGAGAGGTGGTGTACCAGAGGGCGATGGCACAGCGTCTCCCACGGGTCACAGCCCACACGCCATGGGGGTTCTCTCCACCAGAGCTGAAGGCCACCAGCCTCCCACATTTTGGCCGTACCTGGGCCTGCCCAAGCAAGAGAAGGACGGAGGGGAAAGGGTGAATCAACACTCCCTTGTGTGATCTGCCCCTTCATCCACCACCCAGCACAAGAACTGCCCTTCTGGAACTGTGGTAAGCACCTGGCTGGCACCCTTCCTCCCCGTCCCCCTTTCTTGCTCTGAGTTCCCTTTCCCCCTGCCCAGAAAAGGGGCCAGCAGTCCAGAACTGGGATAAATAATATTATAGGGAGATTGCCATCTTAGATCTTTTATTCTGTATTGTAATTTTTATTAAGCTTTGGCCCCGGTAACATGTAAGGGTTTGGGCCGGGAGAGGGACGGATTGGGGGCGCAGCAAACGGGCGCAATCGCACTGCAACATCTGGGAAGCGGTGCGCACCCGTCCCCGATCCGGCCCTTCAGGCCGAAAACCCGCTTACCAGAAAGGCCGGGGCAAGCGGCCGTGGTATCGCCGGCGCGTCCTTCTGACGGCGCATCCGAGGCTCCTGGCCGAACTGCGCATGCTCACACATGCGCAGTTCAGCAGCCTCCCTCTCTGCTTCATTGCTTTCTCCCCAGTCTCCCGGGCATCTGATCATGCCGGGGAGCAAGTGCGTGGCGGCTCATGGGATCTGTGTGATCCCGCCGCTGCGTGCCTACTTTGGTGCGGTTTTCAAAACGCCGCCTTGTCCCCGCCCTGTCCCCCCCCCCCCCCGTGTGGCAGGACCTATATATTCTTTCATGCTGATTTTCTGCGCCGGAGCTCCAATTTTATCCTATATGGATTTGTATTTTCTGATCTATCTTTAATCTGATCTCCTATTGTATGTATATACGTATGCCAATAAAGGCTTGTCAAATGTAATGTAAGCTATATATTGAACATTAATGTGTTTGTATATTTTATGTCATCATGCCTTGTAGGTCACCCAGAGCCCGACGCAAGCTGGGATAGGGCAATTAATAAATCAAATTAAATAATAATGGTAATAATAATAAATAGGGAGAGGAGATAGCCCCCCTGACTGCTCTGGAGCAAAGAGTTCTGTGCAGACTTAAAGGTAAAGGTTCCCTTGCTCGAAAGCCAGTCGAGTCCCACTCTAGGGTTGCGGTGCTCATCTCCGTTTCAAAGCCGAAGAGCCAGCGCTGTCTGAAGACGTTTCCGTGGTCATGTGGCCGGCATGACTAAACACCAAGGTGCACGGAACGCTGTTACCTTCCCACCAAAGTGGTACCTATTTATCTACTTGCAATTTCTTGCTTTTGAACTGCTAGGTTGGCAGAAGCTGGAACTAGAGACGGGAGCTCACGCCGTCATGCGGCACCCGGGTCTCGAACTGCTGAACTACCGACCTTCCACAGCCTGCAGTTCAGCGCCTTAACCACTTGAGCCACCGCAGCTCCTTTGTGCAGACTTAGGAACAAAAGGAAGGAGGATGTAATGCCAGGGGAGGAGGAGTTAACATTTGTCCTGATGTGAAATTTGGATGAATTTGCCTTTTGGCTGCCCCATTTGAACCTGCTGGGTTCCTATAGACAGAATGTGCTGGATACAAGGGTGGACTCCCAACCCAGGCATGGCCCTGGTGCCCTCCCCGTTCCTCCAGACCTACATCAAAGCTCCGACTCAGACTCACAGTTACGGTCACGGCATCCATCTCAGTGAAGAAGAGGTTTCCCCCTTGGAAGTCGTCATTCAGATAGAGAATTGCACTGTAGAGAAGATCAGAGACCGGCTCATAATCCTTGGCTGCCCACAACTCACAATGAGAAGGAGGTGTGAATGCCAAGAGGACGAGAGGACCGCAATGAAGGCTGCTACGCAGAACTGCAACCACGTGGCAGGACAGATCCTTCCCGACCGCTGCCCCAAGATTACGACGTTTGCACCTCCATTGCAGCCTGTTGGAGCCTGCCTCTTTAGCAAACCTTTGGGGTGCATTTAAGACAGATTGTGTGTGGTTATCCCTCTCACTGGACATGGCTGTCTTTATCTATTGCGCTTATTGTCTGGTGGTGTGCATCCTGGGGTCCTAACCTGCCTTGCATTTATGGAGATCTGAGACAGACAGAAACAGATGGAATAGGGAAGCTTCTTCTGTCGGGAGCTGCCAATGACGCAGGGTGAGCATGGCCTCGATTCGTGCAGGAAATGCAGTTCAATATGGGAGAGTTGAAAACTCATCATGGGGAAACTGATTCTTACAGCAACCATAGCGTCTAACCCAGGTCTGAACACCCTCCCTCTTCTCCCCGGCTCTGCCACAGCTCCCTCCCTCTTTACTCCAAAAGTAATTCACTCGTGGAACTCCCTGCCACAAGAGACAGTGAGAGTCACTAGCACAGTTAGCTTTAAAAAGGATCTAGGCAGTTAGCTTTAAAAAGGAACTTCCTTGGGAGGAAACTGGAAAGCGATGGCGAACCTAAACAGCATGATAAAAAGTAGAGACATCACCCTGCCAACAAAAGTCCGCATGGTCAAAGCAATGGTATTCCCAGTAGTCATGTATGCCTGCGAGAGTTGGACTATAAGGAAGGCCGAGCGCCGAAGAATAGATTCTTTTGAACTATGGTGCTGGAGAAGACTCTTGAGAGTCCCTTGGACTGCAAGATCAAATCAGTCATTCCTAAAAGAAATCAACCCTGACTGTTCCCTGGAAGGCCAGATAATGAAACTGAAGCTCAAATACTGTGGCCACCAAATGAGAAGGGAGCTCTCACTGGAGAAGACCCTGATGCTGGGAAAGATTGAAGGTCAAAGAAGACGGGGACGGCAAAGGATGGGATGGTTAGACAGTGTCAGCGACGCAACGAACATGAAATTGAGCCAACTTCAGAGGACGGCGGAAGACAGGAAGGCCTGGCGTGATCTGGTCCATGGGGTCGCGAAGAGTCGGACTCGACTGTGCGACTGAACAACAAGGCAGATGCATGGAGGATAGGTCGGTCAATAGCTGTTCGCCCAGATGACAAAACAGAATCTCCGCGTTCAGCGTCAGTAACCACTCTGGATACCAGGGCGGGAGAATGTGTGGCCTCTGTGCCCTGCCTGTGGGCCATCTGCATGAACAAGGATGCTAGCAAAGATGCTCAGACTGTTTTTCTATTCCAGCGTGGCTGGTCTTATGTTCTGGGATGCGTACAAACGTGCCCCCCAGACGGCTTTAAAAGGGGGTTAGATAGATTCACGGAGGACAAGTCCCCCTCAATGGCTATAGCCATGGTGGCTTTGTAAGCTTGCTTCTGTTTTAAGGTGAGCTCTTTTCACAAAAAAATGGAGATACTATGTAGAGAAGGCACATCTACAGAAGGAATCTATCGTTTGGCACAAGTCTCCCTCCCCAATCTCCCAGGGTCAGACCTAGATGACCCAGGCTAGCTTGATCTCAGAAGCTAAGCAGGGTCAGCCCCCGTTAGAACCCGGCTGGGACACCGTCAAGGAAGTCTCCAGGGTTGCTACGCAGAGGCAGGCAAGGGGCAAACCACCTCGCCGTGCTAGAAGACCCCATGAGGTCGGCTGCAATTGGACAGCACTCCCCCCCCCCCGCCCAAGACTCTCAGGGCAGCTTTGCCATTCTTTCAAGATGCTTCTAAGATGGATTGTGACATAAACGAATAAATGAATGTGACACTTAAAACATGGCACCTGCCTACATGCTCAATGCCTCACCTGTAGTCTCTGTAGATGTAAGCGGGAGGCTCCTTCCAACAGGTGTTCCCTTCCGGGTCCAAAAGGCAGTTGTCCGCGTGGACTGGGTGGCTGAGGTCCATGCGACCCTCCTGCTCCCCTACAGGGCGATCCACAAAAGCCGTCACTGCCCTTGTTCTGGAGACCAGGGGTCATTTCCTGCAGGAGCGCACAGGAGCGGAGCTCCGGCAGTAAAGAGCCCAGGGGGCGGGCACATGCAAGAAGCCCCACCCTCCACCCCCTGCTCCCAGCAGCCCTCAGTCAGAGCAAGAAGCAGCCAGGTAAGTTGCAGAGCTCCCCCCGGCCCCCCCACTCCAAAACAGTCCAGTGGCACCTTTAAGACCAAGTTTTATTCAGGTATGAGCTCTCCCTCCTCTGCGAGGACAGATCTGCATGTGTCCCCCCCCCCAACAGCTAGCAATCCAAAACAGTCCAGTGTTGCCTTCTGACACACTTCTGATGATGTCAGGGGGTGTGGCATATGCAAATAAGTTATGCTAATAGGTTATGCTAATGAGCTCCTGCACCTCTTTTTCTACGAAATGACCCCTGCTGGAGACCACAGGTCTCCACCACACAGGCGCACCCCCCTCGCTCTCCCTCACACCTCTGCTCAGAACAGAGCCGGCGGCTCTTTTGCCAGAAGAGGGCAGTGCAGATTTTGCAGCCGACAGTCGCCAGAGTACAGTTTCTACACAACAGCATCTGCGTGGTACTTTTTTGCCGTCAAATCACGGCTGACGTAGGGCAGCCCCCGTAGGGTTTTCAAGGCAAGATACGTTTCAGAGGCGGTTTCCCATTGCCTGCCTCTGCGTCACGACCCTGGGATTCCTGGAAGGTTTCCCATCCGAAAACCTGCCAGGACGGACCCTGCTTAGCTTCCCAGATCTGACGAGATCAGGCTAGCCTGGGCTATCCAGGTCAGGGTGATCACTTTTATCAGGACAGATCGGATTGGCGCAAAAACGCCACATTTGTTTTCTAGCTCACCTTTTCTTCATGTTAAGTGTAAGGATGGTTAGGGTTTTCCAGATTTTAACTGGTGAAAACTATAGCAAGAGGATGGGTCATGGATTGCTGTCTGTCTGGGTGTTTCAGAATAGGAGGAGGAAGAAGAAGAAGAAGAAGAAGAGAAGAGATTGGATTTATCCCCTGCCCTTCACTTGGAGTCTCAGAGTGGCTGACAAACTCCTTTCCCTTCCCCTCCCCACAACAGACCCCCCGTGAGGTAAAAGAAGAAGAAGAGATTGGATTTATCCCCTGCCCTTCACTTGGAGTCTCAGAGTGGCTGACAAACTCCTTTCCCTTCCCCTCCCCACAACAGACCCCCCGTGAGGTAAAAGAAGAAGAAGAGATTGGATTTATCCCCTGCCCTTCACTTGGAGTCTCAGAGTGGCTGACAAACTCCTTTCCCTTCCCCTCCCCACAACAGACCCCCCGTGAGGTAAAAGAAGAAGAAGAGATTGGATTTATACCCTGCCCTTCTCTCTGAGTCTCAGAGGAGCTTACAACCAACTCCCCTTCCTCTCCCCACAACAGACACCCTGTGAAGTAGGTGGGGCTGAGAGAGCTCTTGAGAGAACTGCTCTTGAGAGAAAGGCTCTGAGAGAACTTGTGACTGACCCAAGGTCACTCACCTGACTTTATGCGGAGGAGTGCGGAATCAAACCCGGTTCTCCAGGTTAGAGTCCACCACTCTTAACCACTACACCAAGACAGAAGAGTAGAAGACAGAAATCTCAGGCCACAGTCTTAAGGTCTGATCTTGCAGGTACCTTTGCGAAATGCGAGCAGGCAGTCCGCTTCTTCACTTTGTGGTGGTTAACTCTACGCCTCAGCAACCAAGAGCAGAAGTGGACTGCCTGCTGGCATCTCACAAAGGATGCCTGCAAGACCAGACCTTCAAATCACAGCCTGCCAGTTCTGCCTTCTTAAGTTTTGTCACGTTCAGCCTGGTGAACAACTAGTGAGTTCAAAAGCTGGCACAACACTTTGAGCCGGTTTTCTTCTCATTTTCGGATTTTACGTGGACGTTTATGGCTCAATAGCCCTGGCTTGCCTGGCTGGACAAACACTTGTTAGGGATGCTCTAGGCCAGTGATGGTGAACCTTTTAGATACCGAGTGCCCAAACTGCGACCCAAAACCCACTTATTTATTGCAAAGTGCCAACACGGCAATTTAACCTGAATACTGAGGTTTTACTTTAGAAAAAACAACTCAGACATTAACTTAAGATGATCCAAACAAAGTAAGGAAAGCAATTCCAAATGCTTTCATTTACTTACAATTATTTGGCAGAGAATTCGACACTTTAATGATGGTCTGGGCCCGGCTAGGGTGATGGCACGCATGCCCACAGAGAGGGCTCTGAGTGCCACCTCTGGCACCCGTGCCATAGGTTAGCCACCACTGTTCTAGGCTGATCCTGCCTTGAGCAGGGGGTTGGACTGGATGGCCTGCAAGGCCCCTTCCAACTCTGTCATTCTATGACCTCATTGCAGCTTGGAAGCTAAGCAGGGTGGGGCCTGCTTAATACTTGGATAGGAAACCACCAAGGAAGACTGGGTTTGCTATGCAGACAGAGGCAGGTGACGGCAAAGCCACCTCTGCTCGTCTCTTACCTCGAAAACCTCATGGTCCTGGGGTTACCACCAGGGGTCATTTCCTGCAGGAGTGCACAGGACCGGAGCTCCGGCAGTAAAGAGCCCAGGGGGCGGGCACATGCAACAAGCCACACCCCCTGCTCCCAGCAGCCCTCAGTCAGAGCAAGAAGCAGCCAGATAAGCTGCAGAGCCCCCCCCCAGCCCAAAACAGTCCAGTGGTGCCTTTAAGACCAAGTCTTATTCAGGTACAAGCTCTCCCTCCTCTGCGAGGACAGATCTGCACATTCTCCCCCCCCCTCCCAATAGCTAGCAATCCAAAACAGTCCAGTGGAGCCTGAGTGGTGGATGTTGCCTTCTGATACATGTTTGGTGATGTCAGGGGGTGTGGCATATGCAAATGAGTTATGCTAATGAGCCCCTGCACGTCTTTTTCTACGAAATGACCCCTGGTCACCACGCGTCCCCTGAGACTTGATGCCACACAATTATTATTAAATCGTACGGCTGCGGCACTTTTTCTACAAGGGACCGGGACAGCCCAAGACATTTTAGGGCTGTAGAAAGAAAATCCAGACACACAAACTCACTCACTCGCTATCTGGAACAGGACTCCGTCCACAGGGAAGTTCTCCTGGGCTAACCTCCTTGAAATTAAACCCCCCTGCCCTATCGGGACGGACTGTACAGCAGAACATCCCTGCAGATGACGCTTTGCAGCTCTGATCGGCCGTCCCCCCCCAGTCCGCCACCTTTAATATCAGACAGAATTGGCTGTCTAAAGCAGGCGGTTGATCGCGGCCTCCGTTGGTGTGGCTGTCCCCGTGCAGGGAGTCTTAATAGCGGGGGGGGATCTTAAGAAGAGCCACAGATCTGCCACCCGTGGGGCCACCTAGAGGCATTTTCACAAACGACACTAAAAGGGCCTTTGAACCACTCTTAACCTGGGAGGAGTTGCCCCACTGATCCATCCAGAACGCTATTCTCCACTCCGACTAACAACGACTCCCAAAAGCCTCAGTCAGAGATCCTTCCCAGCTCTGCCACTGGAGACTGAACTTCGTAGGAGGAAGAACAAGAGAAAATACAATAAAATAAACTATTCTCCAAATATTGGATACCAGCCACGCACTGGGAGTTCAGCTCTTAGGACTTGATTCCCATGGTTGTGGGGGCCTGATTCAGATCAAGAACTTGACATACAGGGAGAAGGGGGCTTAGCCCCCTCCGATACACACATTATTTCCTCGACCTGAAATGGCCCAGGGGAGGAGGCCTTTTGCCCAGCTGGAGAAACTTACACTAAGTCCATTTGTACACATAAGTCTTCCCCGTGGGGCAAATAACGGCTCCCTAGGGTCTTTTCACGTTAGGAAGAGTGTGGGGGGGAATTCTGGACTGAAGCGCACCTTGGAATTAAAGTTCTGAGCACGACACCTTGGGGGAGGCAGACGGAACGGATACAAGGGCAGCGTAACCTATAGAGCAAAGTCTGAGTCCAGTGGCACCTTTAAGACTAACAACATTTTATTCTGGGCTACCTACCTGAGCGTAACCTATCGTTCATCCCTCGGGCGTGCACTCAGAACTGTTACTGAAGTCATATCTGCATTTGGTTCCTGAGTTCATACCTGTTCCTCTTTTGCCTCCCACTCTTTTCTGAGTAATAGTTCAATCCTGCAACAGTCAGTCCTCAGTTTCCCAGCTGCACACTATCACTACCAGCAGAAACAAACGCTATTTATCAGTGCAGAAGACTTCTGATCCGTTTAGGTCAGCATAGATTCAGGTGGGTAGCCGTGTTGGTCTGAAGCAACAGAACCAAGTTTGAGTCCGGTGGCACCTTTAAGACCAACAAGGTTTAATTCTGGGTAATACGCTTTCGCGTGCGTGCGTCTTCAGCATGTAAGAGTAAAAGGCAGATGGGTGGGTGCGGTATCAAGAGGGCCTTACCCTCGGCAGCCGTGCGACAGACCAGGTGCGTGAACGAAAAGTAGAGTTTCTTCTCAGGGGTGAAATAGGATTCCACAATTTCCCGGGATTTCTCGCTGGCTTGTAGGAGCAGTTTAGCATCCCTCCAGTTCACGGTGCCCTCCTCGGCTAGCTGCAGATGTGGGGGGGAGGAGACACACATTGGTGCAAAACAGCACGTTGACATCTGTGTAATTAGTATGACGTTTAGGCGCGCTTGGGTATTGTGTGTGTGTGTGTGTGTGGTGTGTTGAACAAAAAGGGGAAAAAAACCCAAAACCAGAACCTCCCTAATGAATGTTGGCAAAAGGCAGAGAATAGATCCTCTTCCTTTAAGAGTTGCGTACCAAGCTGCAACATGGAAGAGGCACACAGAGAAAGGGGAGGAGGGAGCTGCAGTGCTCCTTTGGGCTGAGACCCCCCACCCCCGTTCATTCATTCATTCACCTCCTTCCTGTTAGAAAAGTGAAGGACTCGGTGCTGTCCCCTGCCTCAGTCTTCAGGTCACCACAGATCTAGTCAGACAGACAGGTCAGGACACACAGAGAGCATCCTTTCCTTCCTGTTATCTGGTCCTATCCCCTTTGAAGTAAAGTGCTATTCTTAGGGATGAGATTCCTTCCTTCAGGCTTGACACCTGACTCTCTCACACACTTCGTCTCACACACAGAGAGGAGAACATTTTCTCTCCGTCTTTGAACAGTGGATGCAGGCGCACTCTTCCCTGCATCCATACCCATCCTAGGTAGTTAGAATAGATTCTATCCCTGTCGCTCATCTATCCAGTCTAGAATGTGTTGGGGTTAACTGGTGTAGTTTGTCCAGTTCCCACTAGTTAGCAGTGCTCTTTAAATAAAGCTACAAATGCAGCAGCGCCACTTTACCAGGTTACCCAGTTTACAAAGCTACACAGAGCCATGTTGCAAGTTTAACAGAGAAATACTTCTCTCTTTATGGGAGAAGAACACTTTTGGATAGGAAAGAGTAGGGACGGGATAGAGTACTAACTTACTAGCTAAGGATGGAAGCAGATGGCAGAGAGCCATCTGCCTCATGGTTTCAAGAGAGGACCACATGTCTCTCTCATGGTGTGCGCAGGGAGAAGGGGGAGCTTCGTTTGAGAGAGTGAATGGAAGGAAGGGAAATGGTCCCTGAGAACACAATCTAAATTTCAAAGGGGACAGTGGCAGAAGAGTAAACACAGGAAGGAAAGGCCAGTGTGCCTATCTAGCTATCCAGTCTCTCTTGCCACAAGGTCTGGAGGCTGAGGCAGGGACACTGTACCTGGAACTTCCAACAGAATGTTCCATATAATAAAGAACATTAGATTTAAATCTGACTACTGGCTCTATGTATCTTAAGTCTGCTAGCACATTCAGTGTGAACGGAAGGAAGGGAAATGGTCCCTGAGAACACAATCTAAATTTCAAAGGGGGCAGTGACAGAAGAGTAAACACAGGAAGGAAAGGCCAGTGTGCCTATCTAGCTATCCAGTCTCTCTTGCCACAAGGTCTGGAGGCTGAGGCAGGGACATTGTACCTGGAACTTCCAACAGAATGTTCCATATAATAAAGAACATTAGATTTAAATCTGACTACTGGCTCTATGTATCTTAAGTCTGCTAGCACACTCAGTGCCAAAGCTTTGCTGTGTGGAAATGCCTAGTGCCTGCTGCTACGTTAATAGTGATTCCTGGCTCAACTGAAACCTGAGGATCCTTGCAAGCTACTGGATGTTCTGCTACATCCCTGCATGATCGGCAATAGTGGCCATTTTGCAAGACCTAAAAGCAGAGCATGATGGAAAGGCTCTCCTGCTGGCCGGCAACAAACAGACCTTGAAGAAGGCCACTGATCCAACACTGACCAAAAGCAGGCAAGCAAAGACAGGAGAAAGCAATCAAGCCAAGAAGCTTCACTGGTGTAACACCTCCAGACCTTGCAAATGAAGAAGAGAAGAAGAAGAAGAGATTGGATTTATACCCCACCCTTCACTACCCGAAAAAGTCTCAGAGCGGCCTACAATCTCCTCCCCCTCCCCCTCCCCACAACAGACACCCTGTGAGGTAGGCGGGGCTGAGAGAGCTCTTTCGGGGACTGTTCCTGAGAGAACAGCTCTGAAAAAACTTGTAACTGACCTAAGGTCACACCAGCAGCTGCATGTGCAGGAGTGGGGAATCAAACCCGGTTCTCCCAGGTTAGAGTTCCTAACTACTACACCAAACTGAAGGACACTTGCAAAATCAAGGAATGGAAAGCATCGCCAGAAACATCTTGCTTTGGAAAGAAATGCGCCTCCCATATTCCCCATCAGTTTGGGGTCTGGACTGTTCTGTTGCAGGCCTCTCCTGTGCTTTCCCATGTAGTCTGTCCAGTTATTTCGGACCGTCCTTTGTCCAGGTGCCTGCCCGCCCCCTCTCTGTTCCAAATCACCTCCCTTTAGCCATTTTTACCTGCGGAGTTGTGAACCCTCCTATGAATGTTTTTGTAAAATGGGGGGGGGGGGAGAGAATTGATACAGAGCAGAGAAGCAACAGAGAGGAGAAGGACTAAGGATTCCTTTGCTGAAAACCACTTTCTCCTGAAGCTGCTTTTCCCTGAACCAAGCTGCTGTCAGGATCTACATCCATTCACAGGTGATGTGCAATTCCAAATGCAAGCCCTTTCCAAACATTGCAGTGGGGACACCAGGGGGCCTGTTAGCCATGGGTAGATTCCACTCCCACCCCACCCATGTCGTCAGGAAGAGGCGACACATGGATTTTCAGGATCGCGGCACTCAAGCCAAAAACCTGAGCAGTCCAGGGCCATAGCTCATGCGGGGCGCACTGGGCGATGCCCCCTCCTGAATTTTCAATTCCCCCCCCGCTCCTGCCGCCGGCTGCTGCCACTCCCGCTGCTGCCCCAAGATGATCCCCTACTTCTCTGCCAATGCCATTGTCTCGCCAGAACGCCATAAACCAGCTCTAAGTAGCCACGGCTTGGCCGGGAAGCCTCCCGATGCTGCCCCCGCCAGCCGTCCCAATGCCGGCACTTTCCCAGCAGAGGAAGAGCCCCGTTTGGTTGGCCGGCCAGCCATGTGCTTGGCTGTTAAAAGTGAAGCACCTTTGCGCGAGAGTCTCTGGTGCACCCTCCCCTGCGTGCTCCACAGCCGTGCCCCAGCCCTCTTCCCTGGTAGGTGTGCGCCCAAGCCCAGCCCGAGGAGAGCCTTTAACCCATTTTATCACCCAACCCTTCTCCCCCCGTCCCTCCTCCATCCAGTGCCACCCCCCTGAAAATCATCTAGCTACAGGCTTGGAACAGTCTGAGTTTTGTCTAGCATACACAGAGATTGTAACCAAGTGCCAAATATGCACATTTGCATAACAGAGCAATTGTGTGTATCAGGAGGGTTGTGAGTAATACGCACTCCCAACACGTAGACTCCTGTGCACTGTATGCCTGAAGCGGGCTACAGGAGCACTAAGGAAGCAAGCAATGATCATTGTCTCATAGCCGCTTCACCGCTCTTAAAAATATGATTCGTCTCCGTCCAGCAAAACTTTCTTCCCTTGGCCGTATATTCTGACCCACGGTTTTCACAGCCTAGTTTGGGGTCCCTTTGCAGCCCCTGAGGAGGCCTCGTGAAGAAACCCATGCTGCAGGACTAGGGATGGGCTCCTTCCAAAGTTCCCCAGACATTTACCTGCAAGGCCTTGAGCACCGTCAGCCCTTCAAATCTCTCATGTGGGGTGTGCGGTGAACGCCGGCCGCGATACCCGTCTCCTGATCCACCGGCTGCCTGGAGCAGAGATGAAGATGTGAAGGACATAAGTAAGAGCCCTGCTGGATCAGACCAGTGGTCCTAGGCCAGCATCCTGTTTCACGCAGTGACCCACTGGTAAACAAACAGGACATAGAGGCCGAGGCCTACTCCTGACGCGGCCTCACAGCACTGGGATTCAGAGGTTCACTGCCTCTGGAGGTGGAGGCTCCCTTCAGCAACCGTGGCTGACAGCTACTGATGGACCTCTCTGCCATGAATCTGTCTAACTCCTTTTGAAGATGAAGAAGACCAAGAAGACGAAGACGAAGAAGAGATTGGAGTCTCAGAGCAGTTTACAATCTCCTTCCCTTCCTCTCCCCACAACAGATACCCTGTGAGGTAGGTGGGGCTGAGAAAGCGCTCTCTCTCGAGGAGTGCTCTTGAGAAAACAGCTCTGGTCCCTGCCACACGGGGCGGGGGGGAATGCGCGGGCAAAGTGCGGCTTTTGAAAGCCACACCAAAATAGGCACGCGGCGGCGGGATCACACAGATCCCGTGAGCCGCCACGCACTTGCTCCCCGGCACGATCAGATGCCGAGGAGACCGGGGAGAAAGCGACGAAGCAGAGAGGGAGGCTGCCGAACTGCGCATGTGTGAGCATGTGCAGTTCGGCCAGGAGCCTTGGATGCACCGGCAGAAGGACGCACCGGCGATACCATGGCTGCGCTTGCCCCGGCCTTTCTGGTAAGTCTACCTCTAGGGGTGGGGGGGTGTTTCGCAGCGGGTTTTTGGCCTGAAGGGCCGGATTGGGGACGGGGGCGCGCCACTTCCCAGATGTTGCGGTGCGATCGCGCCCGTTTGCTGCGCCCCTGATCCGTCCCTCTCCCGGCCCAAACCCTTACGTGTGACCGGGGCCTGAGAGAACTTGTGACTCACCCAAGGTCACCCAGCCAGCTTCATGTGGAGGAGTGGGGAATCAAACCCAGTTCTCCAGATTAGAGTCCGCCACTCTTAACCACTACACCAAACTGGCTCTCCAGTATTGTTCCCTGTACCCCCACAAGCTCTTCTGCTGTTGGCGAGGGTGGCGTTGAAGTTAGGCTGGCACCTGTCTTCACCTTGGCCAGGCGGAGGACATCTTTGCATTCTGATTCTGTCAGGACTCTGTCCAAGACGACCCTTTGAGAGCCATTGAGCTGCTGGGAATCCATGGCGATGGTCACACCCTCAAACGGCAGCGGGCCTGGAGTGGGATGAAACATCTTTATTTAAAGCATTTTATACCTCTTTCCCAACAAGAAGCAACAAATCAAACCAATACAATACACGGCAGCAAAAAACAGGCATTTAAATCAGTCAAGTCGTCTTCTAAAACAGGAAAGTTTCGCATCCTCTGCACAAATTTAAGAGGCCTGCAGCTCTGTGAGAATCTACTGGTACAAGGACCTAAAATTTGGTTTCTCACCCTCCTCATCTGATCTTAACTGATGTTCTGGCTTAAGTCCCTCAGGGATGCCGTTCCCAAATCACAAAGAGCTTTAGAGGTGAAAACAAGCACCTTAGATTGAACCCAGAAATGAACTTGTAGCTGGCACAGAACAAGAAGAAACCAACGCCTCCCCCACCACTTCTGACAGCCACATTCTGTGCCGGTTAGAGCTTCCAAGGCAGCAGGATCCTGTAGATGTGCACAGATAAGGAAATCCTCCCGAGCTGTTGCCCTGGGCCTAAAGGAATGCAAAGGAGGGGACATCTGCTCTTCTCACAGTTCCCTGTTATGTCTTCTGTGGTTATCAAAACTTGTTAGCATCATCCTGTCAGGTTCTATTATGAGGGTGGAAAGTGCCGTCAAGTCACACTTGGATGAGGACTGGATAAACATATGGAGCAGATGCAACACTGTGTCTGGGGCAGGATGCTCTGTCTTCTCGGTGCTTGGAGGGCCACAGTGGGAGGGCTTCTGGAGTTCTGGGTTCTGGCCCTGCTGGTGGACCTCCTGATGGCACCTGGGTTTTGGCCACTGTCTGAGACAGAGTGTTGGACTGGATGGGCCACTGGCCTGATCCAGCATGGTTTCTCTTACGTTCTCATGATTGGAGACCATCAAGGAAGACAGGAATTGCCAGGTGAGGCAGGCAATGGCAAACCACCTCCATTTGTGTCTTACCTCGAAAGACACCCATGAGGAGTTGCCGTAAGATGGCTGTGGCCTTTCCACTGCCCTGTGGCTCTGCCTCAGCCACTCACCTCTTTGCCGCTGCGGCTGCTGCTGTTCCATATCTGGGGCCTCCAGCCTCTGACGCTCTTGGTCTTCTCTTGGGAAAATGCAGAAAAGGCTGTCAGTAACAGGGCCGAAGGCCTTGAGGCTCCCCCTCCCCAACTGAGAAGCTCAGCAACAAGCACTTCTGTGCTTGGTTTCTGCTTAACTGCTTGTGCTGTTAAATGTTGGAAGAGAAGGACCAGACACTGTCTCTTAGCCTCAGCCTGGGGGTGGGGGGGGTGGAGTTTACAAGAGAGTCAGATAGATAGACAGGCAAACTGTGGGTTTCCTTCCTGTTTACTCTTCTGCCTCTGTCCCTTTGATGTGTAAAGTGATACTCTCAGGGAATTGCTTCCTTCCTTTCATTCACACCTCTGCCTCGTGTGCGCACACACAAAGAATGAGGCACGGTTGCTCTTCATCTTTGGCACAATGGACGTAGATGCGTTCTGCATTTGGGTCCATCCAGGTAGTTAGATTCTACCCCTATCTCTCATCTATCCTATCTAGAATGGAGTTCACCAAATAAAGAACTCTTTGGCCCCTGCCACACGGGGGGGGGGGGGGGGAGAACCGCCGAAATGCAGCTTTTTAAAGCCGCACCAAAAGAGACACGCGGCGGCGAGATCAGATAGATCCCCTGAGCCGCCGCGCAGTTGCTCCCCGGCACAATCAGATGCGGGGGGGAAGCCACTGCAGGGAGAGCGAGGCAGCCAAACTGTACATGTGTGCACGTGTGCAGTTTGGCCAGGAGCCTCAATTGCTCCAGCAGACGGGTGCGCTGGCAATCTCACGGCTGCACTTGCTGCGCTGTTCCAGGTTGGTGCTACCTTTTACTTGGGGTTTTTTGCAGCAGGTTTTAGGCCGGAAGGGACGGATCGGGGACGGATGCATGCCGATTCCCAGATGTTGCGGTATGCTCGCGCCCGTTTGCTGCGCCCCTGATCCGTCCCTCTTCCGGCCCAAAACCTCCCGTGTGACCGGGGCCTTTGTTAGTTTTGGAACTGACAAGTGGCTCTGTGTAACTCTGTGACTTTGCTGGCACATGTAGAACAAAGGAGCTCTGCTGTGGTACAGGTTCCTGGCTTACCATACCAGTGAATCTATCTTTCACTAAAAAGGAGCCACCTCTCTCTATGGAGATTTCGAGGTGCTGCCCCTTCGCCCCACCCAGCCTCAGAACACATTTGGCGCTTACCTGTGTTTTGCCTTCATGCTCTCAGGGATCAACTCCTCCGGAGTCCACGGATCCTACCAAAACAAACCATAGGGACTTTGTTGCTGCACTGTGACAGACCCATGCCCAATTCTCCTCCCCTTCCGCTGCACACCAGAGGACACAGATCCTGTGGTTTGTGTTGCCACTCCCGAGAGGCAGACGGCTCCACCACAACACATCAATATACCCAGTCCTCACACATACCCCAACCAGTCCACACAACAGGGATCACTGTGGGACCACAACAGACTAAGCGGTTTGACTGGCTGGCTTCCTTCAGTGAGCACAGAGGTTTCCGGTTTGAGGGAAATAAATGACTTGTGTCTTTATCAAGAATATTCCTCACGCTCCTGGCTTTGGGAATTTGCCACCCTCAAGCAGCAGAAGCTGTCTGGAAACACCCTGCTCTGTTCCCTTAAGATGCCGGTTCTTCCTGCTCATGACTTCTGCCAGGCGCTAGAACAGGAGGAAAGAGCTCTTCCGTACTTTCAAGCCAAATGCCCAGATAACAGCTTGACAGACTGGGTTCCATAGGTGAGAAAAACAAGAAAGTCACTATGAGGAGATGAGGCCTAGAAGGACCCTCCCCCTCCAAAGGAGGCCACCCCTACTTACAGGGTCATCGAAAGTTTCCCCAAGGTGCTCCACAGCGTAGTAAATCAGTTTCTTCTCCATGAGAGACCTCTGTACGTAACTGCGAATTACCTGTGGATAAAATTAAGCTGTTCACGCCACGCCCTGTAAGAACAGCTCCAGCTTTACTTGAATGGGAATAACCTCCGCAGACTGTTCCAGAAAATATACACCACCGTCTGCACTGGCAATGAATTCTCTTCTCTCTGGCCCAAACTTTAGATGCACAGGTTTTAAAAAATCTGGGTATGGGCTGCAGAGAATGGCTGTTAGGCTGTTTGGGCTCAGAAGGCTGTTGCTGGAGGAGGCAGGTGTCTCCCCCCCCCCGAGCCATTTTCCCATGCCGAAACAGTGCTGGAGTGGTCTCATTTCCCCATTTTTGCTGCTCCACATGCACAGAATACACGTGGAACAGCAAAAATGGAGCAATAACTGCCCTCCCAGTGCTATTTTGCCTTGAGAAAATAGCTTGCAGAGGTAAGGCAGGAGCCTTTCTTCCACCCACAGTGGTTTCCGAACCCAAAGTTCCTCTCCTTTATTTTCAACAGCCCTTCCCTGCAGCTGCTGTGTAGCTATGCAGGACCCAACTCTTGGAAAAAACACCCAGAACATTAAAAAAAAAAAACACCCCTTAGTGATGTTTACTGGAAATTCTCAGGATTTTATAACTGTTTTTAATTGTAAACTGCCTCAAGGGAGGCTTGGAAAAGGCGGCATAGAAATGCTCTCAATAAGCCAGCTCTTCAAAGTTTTGTCAGGGATCTCCATTGGAAGCATTTGAAATAAGAAGTTTGTTTTTGGCAACGCATTCATTTTTATTGCGGAGATTTTACCAAGCCAAGGCAGTTTTAATTTGGACCACCTTTCCAAATCTTTTTGTATTTTCTTCCATACTGCTTCATCGTTTTCTTGAAAAAGCATGTCATTTCCCCCCCCGACTAGAGATGTGAAGGCCCGGAAAAAAAACAGAGAATTTGGGGAATTTTTTCCCCGTTTTTTCCCTGAAGCCTTTTTTGTTTTTTTCCGAAAAATTGGAAAAATTGAAAAAAGAAAAGAAAAAAAATTGATTATGGAACGTTTTATGTTAAGTTACAAACTGAACTCTCCAATGCAAGAACAAGATGCATTTCTTCCTTTAGGAGGTGCTATTGTCAGAAGAAAATAAAAAGGTTTCAGTTTTGTTTTTGCATGTGGGTGGGTATTCTGTTTGTAATAATTGTTTGGCTACACTATATTTTTAATATGCTAGTTGTGATAATTTCATGCCAAGTAAAAATGTCCATAAGTCATATTTTATGTTCCTAAAGTAACAGAATGACTTTCAATCTAGAAAAGACAAAAGAAATGCTAATGGAGCATTTTTTTCAATTTTCCCAAAAATTTCAGTTTTTCCCCGAAAAAAACGAAAAAACCTGGGTTTTTTCCCGAGCTTCAAAATTTCTGGAAATTTTACATCTCTACCCCCGACACAGTTATTCCCAGGTATTTAATCAAGTTGACTGTGGCATCACATCCAGTAATTGCCTTAATATTTTCCTCTTTCTGCTTTGTAAGAGATTTAGAGATTATTTTAGTTTCCCCCGATTAATTTTAAATCCAGAGAATAAACCAACCCTTTCTATGTGTTCCATGACAAATGGCATTGTTCTTTGTGGATTAAGTACTGTTAAAACAACATCATCCGCATAGCTTTTTAACTTAAATTCTTCTCCATCAACGTTCAGTCCTGTGATATTTTGGTCTTGTCTGATAACAACTCTCGAAAAACCCCAAACATGTAGTTTGGCCCTCTCTTTCTCTCTCAGGGAAAACATTAAAAAAAGAACAACCCTCAGTGAGTTTTACTGGAAATCCTCAGCATTGTATAACTGTTTTTAATTGTAAGCTGCCTCAAGCAAGACTCTGAAGAGGTGGCATAGGAGTACTCCCAATAAATAAAACTAAATTTTAAACAACGTTTCGGGAAGTGACTTGTTGCTGCCACTGCTGCTGACCAGTGGCCCTGTTGAGGATGCCAGCAGGTGCCCAGAGGAAAACCTCTGCCGTGCCGCTCGGGTTCCTTCGACCCTCCTGCCCTAGGGCTGCAGGAGCCACTCACTCCTGCCCTCACTAACAAACAACATCACAATGAACATTTAAAAGGCTGATATGGAAGCATTCTTGGTTTTGCGGAATATTTGGCTGCAGCCAGGGCTATTTTGAGGCAGGAACGCACAGGAACGGAGTTCCGGCTGGCTCCCAAGTTGGCCACGCCCAGCAGGAACTCATTAGCATAACAGGCCACACCCAACAGCAGAGACTCATTAGGATTGGCTACATTAGGGGTGTGTGGCCTAACATGCAAAGGAGTTCCCAGTAAAAAAAAGCCCTGCGTTTTGACAACAAACAAGGTAAACAGAATAAGAAGCAAAAGGTGGGTGTGGCTGGATGACCACACTTCTGGTAACATGGGGGTGTAGCCTAATATGTTAATATGCTGTGCTGTCAGGGGTGTGGCATAACATGCTAATGAGTTCCTGCTGTTGGGTGTGGCCTATTATGCTAATGAGTTCCTGCTGGGCTTTTTCTACAAAAAAATCCCTGACTGCAGTCCGTTGACCACCTCTTGTAGGGCGGTCACTCTTTTCATGTGAGATCTTCTCCACGGGAACTGGAATGCACCAGGCAATCTCTGGCCTGCACCCTGCGTGTAGGAACTGAGCCTCATTGGCCTAGGAGGACCAGGGAGACAGATTCCAGGCTGGGCGGATATCACCATTACCTCTCTGGGGACAACAGGAGCTTCTGCCCCCAGTGCCGTCCGATACTGCTTCATCTTCTCCAGCATCCTCTCGTCCGACGGGTAGAAGAGTAAGTAGGTCGCTGCACATTCGGCTGCGAGGGCCTGGTTCCCGACTGAAAGAGAGCAGAAGTTCGAGGCGCTCGCCCCTGCCACCCTCCCCCTGCTCCAGCAACGCTCCCTGCCACGACAGAGGGGAACAGCTCCAGGCTTCCTCTCAGCACACGCAGGGCCTGTTTACCTTGGTCATAGGCAAACTGCAACAGGTCAAAATGAGAAGGGATGAAGTCCTCTACGGAAGAAACCCTCCCCGGCTTGGTGGAGATGTCAAGGACACATTTCTGCCGGCACTTCAACACCTGGATGTAGTGGGCTGGGAGGCAAAGAGAGAACATGATGGTTACCAGTACAGTAACTCAACTATATGTTCTAATACTCCGTCCTCTGTAACTGTGTGTTTGTGATTCTTCATGTTCCTTGGTCCCTGTCTGGTCCATCTTTTCTGTAATTGTGCTGTCTTGCCGTTTGATCGTCGGCCCATGAGTTTAAGTCTTAAGAGCCAGTTCAGTGTAGTGGTTAAGAGCGCGGACTCTTATCTGGGAGAACCGGGTTTGATCCCCCACTCCTCCACATGCAGCCGCTGGTGGGGTCAGTCATAAGTTCTTCCAGAGCTGTTCTCTCAAGGGCAGTTCTTGAGAGCTCTCTCAGCCCCACCTACCTCACAGGATGTCTGTTGTGGGGAGGGAAAGGGATTGTAAGCTGCTCTGAGACTCCTTCAGGTAGTGAAGGGTGGGGCATAAATCCAGAATGTTGAGCAAAAATTCTACTTTCTGAGCTACCAGCATTAAAGTTGTGAGCAGGTGATTTGGCTACTGCATAAATTAGTTTGCTCTGGAGCCATCCTTCCAGAGCGAAGATAAAAATGTGTGAGCCAGATGCTAAAAACCTGTGAGCTAGCTCACACTAACTCAGCTTAGAGGGAACAGTGGTGCTGACCTCAAGTGACCCTTTGTGAAAGTCTCTCTATGGTTTTGAAACACTGCAGAGGGGCTCTGGAAAGACTGCAGGAGGTCCCACTTTCCAGGGAACCCCTTTCCTGCCAGGGATCCCCAAGGGAGACTAGACCTGAAACCAATGTCCACAGACGCCCGATACCTGCCAACATTTCCAATTCCACCATTCATATCCGGAATATGAAATGCTAAAATCTGCAAGTTGTCAAATTTTTATCCCAGAGTCTGAACTATGAATGCTGTGGACATATTGACAGTTTCTGGAATGTTTTAGATTTGGCAGGCATGAAATAGCAGAAGCTGTCAACTGATCTGTGACTTAAGGGTGAAATAGCAGAGGGCAATAAAATAACACAAAACACTCAGGCGAACCAACGTTTGGAGTAAATGGAACCAGAGGGGAGACATAGCGGAGGAGTGGATGTAGCAGAATGAGGCTCCGCTCAGGACTGGCTGTTCATTTGCCAAGTAAATGGTGTCAAGGGGCAGAGGAAACAGAAGGAATCAAGAACAAGAAAAAGGGCAGATCGAAGAAAAAATGCCAGAGACAAGTTAACAGGAAAAAAACAAACAGCAGGAGGAGGAGGAGGAGGAGACTGGATTTATACCCCCGCCCTTCACTACCCGAGGGAGTCTCAGAGCTGCTTACAATCCCTTTCCCTTCCCCTCTTCACAACAGACACCTTGTGAGGTAGGTGGGGCTGAGAGAGCCAGTTTGGTATAGTGGTTAAGTGTGCGGACTCTAATCTGGGTGAACTGGGTTTGATTCCCCACTCCTCCACTTGCAGCTGCTGGTGCAACCTTGGGCAAGCCATAATTCTGACAAGAGCTGTCCTTGAAAGAGCAGTTCTTGAAAGAGCTCTCTCAGCCCCACCTACCTCATAGGGTGTCTGTTGTGGGGAGGGGAAGGAAAAGGAGATTGTAGGCCACTCTGAGACTTCGAGTGAAGGGCGGGGTATAAATCCAATCTTTTCTCTTCTTCTTTTTTCTCGAGGACTGCTCTTTTGAGAACAGCTCTGAGAGAACTTGTGACTGACCCAAGGTCATACCAGCAGCTGCATGCGGAGGAGTAGGGAATCAAACCTGGATCTCCCAGAGTAGAGTCCACGCTCCTAACCACTGCACCAAACCGGCTCTCAGGGGTTCCCAACCTTTTTGAGCCTGCAAGCACCTTTGGAATTCTGACACTGTATGGTGGGCACATTCACAAAACGGCCTCCACAAAATGGCTGCTGCATGAGGTGGCCCCAGCCACAAAATGGCTGACACTGCCTACCCTTCGGTCACACAGTAAAGATACTTGTGCTGTGGTGGCAGCTACTGCCAAAATAATGCTGTTAAAAATCTGCACAGCCAATCAAATCTCCAATGACCAATCAGAAGCCTTGCTGGGTGGCCCCACCCACTTTCTAAAAACACTTGGAGGAAACCAGAAAATGTGTTGGTGGGCCCCTGGGGTAGATAATGATCCAAGGTGGGAACAGCACATACAGAAAGAGAGGAGAGCTTGCAAGGAATAATAATAGTTAACAATTATCGTATGGCACTGTGCGCAGAATAGCCAGAAGAACCTAAGATTGTCTGGCAGTCAGAAATTCTAGCACCACTAGGTGGCGAGCTAAACTTGTTTTTAAGGCAAGAGACGTTTCAGGGGTGGTTTGCCATTGCCCGCCTCTGTGTCACGACCCTGGTATTCCTTCAAGGTTGCTCTTCCAAATACTAGCCAGGGCCAACCCTGCTTAGCTTCCGAGATCTGACGGGATCGGGCTATCCTGGGCTATCCAGGTTAGGGCTTGCAAGGAAAGTATGGCAGTGAAGGAGTTTGCAGGCTAGGTCCGGGGTCCCCACTCTGTAAACTTTGTCTCATGGAAAGTAGCCACCAGTTTGGCCTTCTGTCCGTTTTCTTATAAGAGTCTTTCTAAATACAGTGGGGCTGGGTCCTACGGAGGCGGTCCTTCTCCCCCTACCCCGAGCAGTCCCGGAGACCCACCTGGAGAAGATACCACACCACAACAGGAGCTGCCTTGAGGAGGTGGAACTGGGCAGACTCACCCTCCCGTCTTCTGCTAGCAGAAGATGCTCTCTGATAAAGTAAAAGAGGGGGGTGATTTTGCCAATCCCCCCTCCTCATTTCACCTGCCTGTGCCACCTGTAAGTTTGTTCACAAGGGTCCCTCGGACCTAGCATCAGCTTTGGGGAAGGGTCACACAGGACAGCTGAGGAAGGAAATTATGCCTCACTAGTGCGGTGGCTCAAGTGGTTAAGACGCTGAACTGCAGGCTGTGGAAGGTCGGTAGTTCCGCAGTTCGAGACCCAGGTGCCGCATGACGGAGTGAGCTCCCGTCTCTAGTTCCAGCTGCTGCCAACCTAGCAGTTCAAAAGCAAGAAATTGCAAGTAGATAAATAGGGACCACTTCGGTGGGAAGGTAACAGCGTTCCGTGCACTTTGGTGTTTAGTCATGCCGGCCACATGACCACGGAAACGTCTTCGGACAGCGCTGGCTCTTCGGCTTGGAAACGGAGACAAGCACCGCAACCCTAGAGTCGGATTCGACTGGCTTTCGAGCAAGGGAACCTTTACCTTTACTTTACCTTTAGTGACACTCACTTCTGAGTAAACTTGCACAGGATTGGGCTGCACCTTAGTTTCGTATCTAAGCGCGATCATTAAAAAGATACAAACTAACCCTAGCCTTGTGTTAGCGGAAGGGAGAAATTCAACACCCAAAGAAAACAACTGCAGTCCAGAAAAACATTTCCCCCCCTTTTTACCCCAGAGCAGTTCTGTTCAGGGAAGGCGTCCACAAATACTTACTGGCAACAATCAGAAGGGGGGGGGGAAATAAAAGGAAGAACAGTTTCTGACGCAGAGGTGAAATGGGTGAGGTGCAGCGATCAATATTAGAAGCTTGGGAAGAAGGAAGAAGAATGAAAGAAAGCAATTTGTAGACATTATGGAGGAGAGAAAGCTGAGGGAGCTCACAGTCAAATACAATTGATGCGTAACATCCAATTCCACATAGTGTTCCTTCAGATATTTAGAAGGAGGCCATAAACAATGGGTTGGCTCTCACGGATCTGGAAAGAGCCTTCCCCGAACTCAAGATGCCTCAGCGATGGTCTTGCATGAGGGGAAAGGCTTTTTCCCTCAGAGAAAAGCGCCTCCGCTACCAGAATGTGTATGGAAGATTCAAACCCACAGCAGGGAAGAGCTGTAGCATGAGTAAGACCGTTCCCATCTTGAGAGAAGCCAAACAAATGAAGAAACATCACATATGGATTACTGTCTCACATTCTCCACAGATTTGTGGGATATAAATGTGCACAGAAGCTGAAAAGTGACATGGAATCAAATGTTCGTAAAAAGAGACAGACAAGACAGACGGATGTAACCCCCACATAGGATCATAGCAAAAAGAAAACCTTTTTTTTTCCATAGTCCACACGCGCACTTGTGCATCGAGCATCTTTTTGTGTGTGTGAATCTATAGCAAATAACCAGAGAATATCTGGAGAATATTCAATGACAAAATATTCAAGAGGAAAATTTCTGGAAGCAGGTTCATGGGCAATGTGTTTTGACTCAGGTGACTTGGTCCCCTGGTACCACGTGCACTTCCCAACTCCAGGATATTCTTAAGACTTCCAGCCGGGCCCTGACCTGGATAGCCCAGGCAAGCCAGATCTAATCAGATCTCGGAAGCTAAGCAGGGTCGACTCTGAAAAGGACTCGGATGGGAGACCTCCTTGGAATACCAGAGGCAGGAGGTGGGGGCAGGCTTTACTCAGCCACCTCTCTGAATATCCTCCAGGCCCCCAGTAGGGGTCAGTCACCAGAGGTCGCCATGACTTCCACATATGAGCCCTGTAGAGCACTGAGGACTACAGATCAACGCCTTTTGGTAGTCTCCGGCCACAGGGATGTCCGACTTGCCTCGACTAAAGCCAGGGCCTTTTTGACCTTGACCCCCCACTTGGTGGAATGAGCTCCCACACGACATCAGGGCCCTGCGGGATTTATTACAGTTCCACAGGGCCTGTAAGACGGAGCCCTTCCACTGAGCTTTCGGTTGAGGTAGCACCCCCGTCCCCCGACTGATCCCCCATCAGTGGCCTGGATCCGAATAGCCATCTAGGAACCCACCATCTAAACTGTTGAGACATCTGACCAAATTTACACGGCATTTTATAATCTATGTTGTCTTAAATGGTTGTTCTAAAGTCGTTTTGAAATGTATTATATATATTGTATTGATACTGATGGAACCCACCCTGAGCCTGCTTGCGGGGAGGGCGGGATACAGAGCCAATAAAATAAAGTAACTAAATAAAAATATGAAAAATACAAAAAAAAAAAAAAACCCAAAGAAAAAGACAGACTTCCAGCCGGCAGCCTTGGGCCACTGCTGCTACCTGCAATGGCTTCATAGAGGCCGAGCTGAGTCTCCTCCTCCTCTTCTTCTTCCTCCTGCAGCCCCTCGCAGAGGGCTCGGCAGTCCTGCAGCGCCAGCAGCCCTTCGCCGAGCGACTCCTCCAGCTCCGCCACCGCCTGCTGGTAGTCATCCGCACTGTAATGGTGCAGCCCGGCTTCATAGGCCACCTGTGGAGCCAGAAAGCCACGGAGGGCCCGGTCACTGCTGTCTTGAGAACAGCCCAGGAACATGGCTGTCTAATAAGGAAGTGCTGCCCTCTAGGGGCCTGTCGCAATTGCACATGCAAGCAGAGGCCTAGTTCTCAGGACTAGAGCCCCACCCCACCCCCGGTGGTAGAATAGCCAACTCCAGGTTGGGAAATTCCTGGAGATTTGGAGGCAAAGCCTGGGAAAAGTGGCGTTTGCAGAAGGGAGGGGTATAATGCCACAGAGTCCCCCCTCCAAAGCAGCCATTTTCTCCAGGGGGACATCTCTGTTGTCTGGAGGTCAGTTGTAATTCGTGGAAATCTCAAGGCCCCACGTAAAGACAGACAACCCTGTCCATGGGCTTCCAGGAAAGGACTCCCTCTGGGTCTCCCTCACTCCAACAAGACCCAACCCGGCCCTGACCTGGATAGCCCAGGCAAGCCTGATCTTGTCAGGTCTTGGAAGCCAAGCAGGGACGACCCCGGCAAGTACTTGGAAGGGCGACCTCCGAGGAATACCAGGGCTGGGAAGCAGAGGCAGGTAATATCATAGCCGCCTCTCTGAAATGTCCGAGCCCCACTGGGGGTCACCAGAAGTCACCATGACTTCCAGCCTTGCAAGCACACACACACAAATAAGTATTCTCTCGCACACACAAACACAAAAGAACCTACCCAAACCTCATATGAAAGCAAAACATCACACAACTTGGGATGCCCCCCCCCCCAGAACCATGGTATTTTGTCCCCCAATTCCCCACACCCTTGGCATCCCTCTCTGAGCCACATTATTTTAATTCACTGGCCCCGGTCACACTAGGGGGAAAGGCGCGGCTGAAGTGTGGCTTTTTAGAGCCGCATCAAAAGAGAAGAGTGGCTGCAGGATCAGACAGATCCCCCCAGCCACGCCCGCCGCACAGTCCCTCCCTGGCACGATCAGATGCCGGGGGGAAGCCACGGACCGGAGAGCGAGGCGAGCCCGCTGCGCATGCGTGTGCATGCACAGTTCGGCAGGACCTCGCATGCTGTGGGAGAGACGGGCGCGTCGGCGATCAGACACCCGCCCATGCTGCGTGGCAACCGGTAGGTAGTGCTGCTTTGCAACTACCTTTTTGAGCCACGTCTTCGCCCGGAAGGGACGGATCGGGGACGGGTGTGCGCCGCTTTCCAGCTGTTGTGGTATGATCACGCCTGCTTGATATGCACCCCTCTCGCGGGGCAAATCCTCCCGTGTGGCTGGGGCCACTGTTCGCCTAAAAACGTGGGAGGCGAGAGCGTGTGGGAGAGCAGTCTAAGGCCTAAGAACATGTTACCTTTTCCTCATGTTATCCCAGGCAATGCTCCCTCTAAGCTGTGGAGTCTTGTGAGCACAAATTCTACTTTGTGAGCTACCGACATTAAAGTTGTGAGCGAGCGGTTTGGCTACTGCATCAATTAGTTTGCTCTGTCTGGAGCCATCCTTCCTGAGCTAAGACAAAAAATGTGTGAGCCGGAGGCTAAAAAACTGAGCTAGCTCACACTAACTCAGCTTAGAGGGAACACTGACCCCAGGTCCACATAACTAGACATGCACTGTGAGTGGTGTGCCGGGAACTTAATTCCCATGCATGTGTGGGCCCAATTAGGATCGGGGCTGCGGTGCCCAGGGAAAGGGAGATAAAGTCTCCCCCTCAGCTGCTTTCCAGACCTGAAATGGCCTGGGGAGCTGCTGTTTGCCCCTTTGGGAAAAGCAGCCCGACAATATACCCAAAGGACCATCTCCTCTCGTATGTCCCCCTGTGCCAACCAGCCCCGTAGCTAGCAACCTTTTGCTAGGGGGGCCAATTTTTTCTTCAGGGGGCCAGCCATTATATGTCTGTATGGAACTATGCACATTCTTTCCTCCCTGCCCTAGAATGTGCTGGTTCAGATGGGGCTGATCGACTAACTGCAAACCAGTGTACTTCAGAGCTGCGGAGTGCACAGCTGGAATCCTGTGCCTTGTCCTGCGCAATGACTTCCCTGCGATCCCATGCAGCCCCCGTTTCACTGACAGGCACATTGCTACTGTGGAGCTCAGGGGGAGGAGAAGCCAAGGCTCAGTTTGGGGACCCTGGAAGAAACGTTAGGGGGCCAGGCCCCATGGGCCCCGTGTTAGCTACGGGCCTGGTGCCAACTGTGATTCTGAGGCTGCCACCACAACTGGCTACTTCTCGAGTGACCCATCTGACACTAACCTACCAGACCAAATGCCTTTCCCAGTGTAGCGCCCATTTTATGGAAGGGGCTCCCTCAGGAGGTCAGGGAACGCCATTGCTCGAAATCTTCAGGAGGTGCTAAAATGCCATCTTACTAAACTGCAGCCTGATGGTCTAGCCTGATCTCCTCAGATCTTGGAAGCTAAGCAGGGTCGGCCCTGGTTAGTACTTGGATGGGAGACCACCAAAGGAGCCCGGAGTTGCTACACAGCGGCAGGCAGTGGCCAAAACCGCCTCTGCTCCTCCCTTGCCTTGAAAACTCCAGGGTCCAAGGGCTGTCAAGAGTTGGTTGCAGCTTGACAGCACACGTTTGTTAAAACTGAAAGGATGTTTTGGGAGGAGAGGGGGGGTATCTTGGGTTTTAATGTATCGGTTTGACACTGTCATGCCAGAGCCTCAAGGAAAGGCGGGATATAAATTTTTAATACGTACGTGCATACCTTTTAAATTCACTCGAGTTCCAATGCATGAACGTATATGCCCATGCATGGCTAACATGGTGGAATCAATTACTCATGTCCTCCTGTTCTGCAGATTCTATCAGGAGAAACGAGACCATCTCATACTACCCCTTCTGTCTAGATTTAGCCCTCTGCAGTCCTATCTTGACTTTAGGCCAGAAGTCCTTCATAAATTCTTCTTAGAAGACGTTCAGAGCTCATTGACTTACGCTGTGGCAAAATTTTGTTGCTTAGCTATTAGGAAACGTAAACTTATTTTTGCTGAAAGAATTGTATGATTCTCTTATTAACACTATTTTATTTTACTAATTTTATTAATTTTCTCTTGTTAATGTTTTTATACTATTCCTACGTTATTACTGTTTTCATCCTTCTTCTATCAGAATTGTACCGTTTTACTGGCTCTTGCTGTAATAAATTAGATCGATCGCTCACATACCTTTTCTGAGAAGAAAGGCATGGAACAGCGGTTCCACAACCCCTGGGCGTGGAACAGTGGTCACTGGGGGTATGGGGGGGGAGGTATTTGTGAATTTCCTGCCTTGTGCAGGGGGTTGGACTAGATGACCCTGGAGGTCCCTTCTAACTCTATAATTCTATTAAGATAATAATGGCTCTCTGCGGCCTCTCTGGTCAGGAAAATGGTGGTGGTGGGGAGGCATAAGCCCCCTCTTTCCTTGCGCCAGTCCCAAACCGGTCTGCACATGCCTGGAAATTAAGCCCCCAGCTCACAATTCACAACGAACATCTGATGTGCAGATCCAGAGAGGACATAAGGAAAACATAACCAGGATTAAGGTTCGCAGTGGGGATTTGAACCTGGGTCTGCCAGATGTTAGTCCGACCCTCCAACCGCTACACGACACTCTAGAGCTTTACATGGAGGGAATTCTTTGGAGGGGATGTAGTTCTTACTCTTACTGAAAGGGCCTCAGGTATGAGCAGTGTTCCCTCTAAGCCGAGTTAGTGTGAGCTAGCTCAGTTTTTTAGCCTCCAGCTCATGCATTTTTGTCTTAGCTCAGGAAGGATGGCTCCAGAGCAAACTAATGTATGCAGTAGCCAAATCACTCACTCAGAACTTTAATGCCAGTAGCTCGCAAAGTAGGATTTTTGCTCACAAGACTCCACAGCTTAGAGGGAACATTGGGTATGAGATGAGCCTGAAGTTTTAATCCAGCAAAAGAAATGTGCCTCAGCTATGCCTTGGGGCTCCTAGATACGATGGCCAGAGGAGGCACAATGTGGGCTAGATATGGTGCCCGGGGGAAGGGGGACATTGTGGTTCTTGGCCCCAGCGACGGGGACCGAATGACACGCTTCCCCATGCATAAGGTCACGCCATTATCTCAAAAACTCCTGGATTTATACTGTTATGAATTTTGGGGTTTTTTTGTGCCCTGCCATTTTTTCGTTTAAAAGCTCCCCCCCACCCCGCCCAGCTGCAATGGGAGACCATGTGCTCATCCCCGGGAAGGGAAGAGTTTACCTCCCACAAGTATTTTTCACCAGCTGCTTCCTACCCCTGGCCAGGCTGTCTCTCAGCGGCAAAGCCCCCCCCACCCGCATACACTGGGGGATGCAAACACTATACGGGGGCCAGCCATCTGCCGCGTTACTACCCAGGGAGATAATCTCCCATCTGGAAAGCAAAGCCTCCCGGTGAACAAAGTCGTGGATCAGTTCCGGAGAAGTGGAGCAAATGCGGAAGGGAATCCGCAGTGGGCGGTTTATGAGGACAGGATCATTCCTGCGCGTTCCGGAGAGAACCAGTGTGGCACAGTGATGTGTCACGTTAGGATCTGGGAGAGCCGGGTTTGAATTCCCGCTCTGCCAGTGGAGGCTGGCTGGGTGAACTTGGGCCAATCACGCGCACTCTCAGCCTGGCCTAACTTATAGGGTTGTTGTGTGGATCACAGAGGCAAGAAGAATGACGTAAGCAGCTTGGGGTCCTAACTGGAGGGAAAGGCTGGGTATAAATGACGTAAATAAATAAGTAGAAAAGAGTCGCACCTTAAAGACTAACAGAATGCTTTCGTGAGTCACTGCTCACTTCTTCAGATACTGTATCTGAAGGAGGTGTACCTGAAGAAGTGAGTCGTGACTCACAAAAGCTCGTACCCTGCCACAAATTTTGTCCGTCTTTAAGGTGCTACTGGACTCTTGCTGCTACACACAGACTAACACGGCTACCCATCTTGATCTATGTAAATAAATAAATTCGGGTGGGGTAGCCATGTTGGTCTGAAGCAGTAGAACAAAGTCTGAGTCCAGTGGCATCTTTAAGACCAACGAGGTTTTATTCTGGGTATGAGATATCTATATCTGAAGAAGTGTAAAGGTAAAGGTTCCCTTGCTCGAAAGCCAGTCGAGTCCGACTCCAGGGTTGCGGTGCTCATCTCCGTTTCAAAGCCGAAGAGCCAGCGCTGTCCGAAGACGTTTCCGTGGTCATGTGGCCGGCATGACTAGGCACCAAGGCGCACGGAACGCTGTTCCCTTCCCACCAAAGGGGTACCTATTTATCTACTAGCAATTTCTTGCTTTCGAACTGCTAGGTTGGCAGGAGCTGGAACTAGAAGACGTGTACAAGCACACAAAAGCTTATACCTTGAATAAAACACACTTGGTCTTAAAGGTGCCCCTGGACTCCAACTTTGTAAATAAACAAAACACGGGTGCTTCACCCTTAAAGGAACCCCTAATCAGCGCGGCCCTGCCGTGGAATATGGACTCACTTCAGGCCACCTGAGCTCTCCCGGCTGCGTCTTCCCAGCATCCTCTCTGAAAGGAAGCAGGAAGAGAATACTTGGCAGCAGGATTCCCTCTAAGCTGAGCTAGTGTGAGCTAGCTCACAGTTTTTTTAGCCTCCGGCTCACCTGTTTTTGCCTTAGCTCAGGAAGGATGGCTTTAGCTCAGGAAGGAGCAAACTAATTTATGCAGGAGCCAAATCCCTCACTCACAACTTTAATGCCAGTACCTCACAAAGCAGAATTTTTGCTCACAAGTCTCCACAGCTTAGAGGAAGCATTGCTTGGCAGGCTGTTTAACAGGTCCAGTTGGGAGTTCCTCGGCTGGACCTGCTTGCTGCCATTTACCTTGCTGGCTTTTTCAGCTCCGCTTTTCTGGGGCCTGGTCGGGTTGCCCTCAGCTTCTCCTGAGTTAGGAAGGCATGCTGCCTGCCTCCTGCCCTGCCCTGGGCACTCTCCCACCGGGCCCCAATGCCTACTATCAGGGACCAACACAAGCCAGCCTCTCTCAGTTAAGGTTACTTGCCCCTGCTGGGATGCTATTGGGAAGCGTACCCTCCAGGGTTCCCTCTAAGCTGAGTTACTGTGAGCTGAGATGCTAGCTCACAGTTTTTTAGCTTCCAGCTCACCCATTTTCCTCTTAGCTCAGGAAGGAAGGCTCCAGAGCCAACTAATTGATGCAGGAGCCAAATGGCTCGCTCACAACTTGAATGCCAGTCTCTCACAAAGCAGAATTTTTGCTCACGAGACTCCACATCTTAGCGGGAACATTGCCAGCTACTGGCACTAAAGTTGTGAGTGAGCCATTTGGCTGCTGCATAAATTAGTTTGCTCTGGAGCCATCCTTCCTGAGCTAAGAGGAAAATGGGTGAGCTGGAAGCTAAAAAACTGTGAGCTACCTCACACTAACTCAGCTTAGTGGGAACACTGCTCACAAAGTAGAATTTTTGCTCACGAGACTCCACAGCTTAGAGGGAACATTGGTTCCGCTTCCCCACAGCCCTGTGCTGCTTTCGTGGACCACCCAAATTTCCCCTCGTCTTTTCTGTGATCTTTCCCAAACCTGCGTTGCTGAGATGCTTTGGGAAAGATCACAGCAAAGCCAGGGTGGCCCCCATGTGGATGGAATATACAGATTTTCTGGTCCCACCCATGTCTACACCATTTTTCCTGGTGGCCATTCCCTCACCCTGCAGCATCGGAAGGCTGTGCTAACTTTTATTTTAAAAACTGGCAATACACAGATCCAGGGGTTCACGACGTTCTTGAGTCTGTGGGCACCTTCGGAATTCCGACACAGCGTAGTGGGCACAGCCACAAAACGGCTGCTGGAGTTTACCTTCAGTCACACTGTGAAGATCCTTGTGACGTGGCGGCAGCTGCTGCCCGAGCAACATTTTAAAAGATCTGCACGGCCAATCAAATCTCCAGTGGCCAATAGCCCCACCTGGCCCTGCCCGCTTTTGGAAAAGACTTGCCGGACACCAGAAAAGGGGACCACATCGGGCCTTAAAGGTTTCAGAGAACGTGGCCTGCCTCTCTCTATTGGCAGTAGCTTTTCTACCCAAGAAGGCTCTCAGCCTCTAGAAAGCGGCCTTTCTGAACAGCCTCAGAGCACCCCAATTCCCATAAGGGTCTTACCCAATGCGGCATGGCCTCAAGATCCCGGAAGCTCTCTGCTTTCACCCCCGCCATGCGCTGGTATTTTTCCATATCCTCGCGCATCTGTAAGTGCTGAGGGTTGGCCACGAAGAATGTGTGAGCGGAAGAAACAGCCTCATCCAGTCTCTTGAGCTGTTGAGGCAGAATAGCTCAGTTGAGAAGTCACGGCAGGGGAGAAGGCCGCCATTATGGATTGGGGGATGGGGAAGAGACTTTTGGCAACATCTAAAGGCCTAGATGTCATAGATGCAACGAACATGAAATTGAGCAAACTTCAGAGGACGGCGGAAGACAGGAAGGCCTGGCGGGATCTGGTCCATGGGGTCGCGGAGAGTCGGACTCGACTGTGCGACTGAACAACAACAACAAAAGGCCTCTTTCCGATTAAAATGTGGGGGGGGCGGACCCAGTTTAAGAACATTTGTTATGGAACTGCATAATGCATAATGTGAGGTTAGTGGCACAGATAGAAAAGTTATCCTTTTTTAAGCAACAGGGATTTGTGCTTTTGACATGCGTACCTAGAACACAGGTCTATTTATTAGTTTAGTAGTCATTCTGGGAGCAGAAACGCATATTGGATAAAAATATAGGGGTTCCTAAAGAATAACCAATTTAATCTGGTGGCCCAGGCTAGCCAGATTACATAGATCTCTGAAGCTAAGCAGGGTCGGCCCTGGTTAGTACTTGAATGGGAGGCCACCAAGAAAGTCCAGGGTCGCTACGCAGAGGAAGGCAAGGGGCAAACTTCTGCTGTTTATCTCTTGTACTGAAAAGCCTATGAGGTCACCATAAGCTGGGTGTAACGATGGCACGTTCCACCATAAAGAATAATCATATTTAGCTTGGAATTTAAGGGCCGGAACCAGGGGTCCTTTCGTAGAAAAAGAGGTGCAGGAGCTCATTACCATAACTCATTTGCATATGCCACACCCGCTGAAATCACCGGAAGTGTGTCAGAAGGCAACACCCACCGCTCAGGCTCTACTGGACTCTTTTGGATAGCTAGCCATTGGGGGGGGGGGGGCGTGCAGATCTGTCCTCGCAGAGGAGAGGGAGCTTGTAACTGAATAAAACTTGGTCTTAAAGGTGCCACTGGACTGTTTTGGGCCGGGGGGCCGGAGAGGGGCTCTGCAGCTTACCTGGCTGCTTCTTGCTCTGACTGAGGGCTGCTGGGAGCAGGGGGTGTGGCTTGTTGCATGTGCCCGCCCCCTGGGCTCTTTACTGCCGGAGCTCCGCTCCTGTGTGCTCCTGCAGGAAATGACCCCTGGCTGGAACTATCCTTTTCCCTAACTGGTATCCTTAATAGATCTTTACATTTTGTTCTTAAGCCTTTAAAGTCATCATCATCATGTACCAGACAAATGGAACTCTGTGAAATTATGTGGACAATTAAAAAAAAAATTAGCAACAATGAGAGGTAATGTAAGAACAGAGGTGTCCCGGGAGAATATGAATTTCCTAATCTGAGGCATGGTGAAGGTGAGGAAAAGGATGCCGATAGATCCCACGTTGCAAGCGAGGGTGCAAAGGTTAGAGGACCAGACTACAATTTGAGACACCTGGGTTCGAATCCCCATTCTCCCACGGAAGCTTTCTGGGTGCCATTGGGCCAATCACACAACTACCTCACAGGGCTGTCGTGACAATTGTTGGGCCAATCACACACCTACCTCACAGGGTTGTCGTGACAATAAAACAGAAAAAAAGGAGAACAGCGTAAGCCATTTTGCGGGCCCTCACTGAAGAGAAAGGTGATGTATAAATGAAGTAAACAGATAAATAAAACGGTGGTACTGCTTATTGCATCACTTGATTTAAAATATCCCTTCTGCTTCCCCTCCCTCCACCAGGCCTTTTCGAAAAGGTAAACGTGGAACTGCACAGTGGCCTGTGCTTGTAATTCATGTGCATAACTCACACCACCGCAACGCAACCCGTGTTATGTTCCCTGCATGCGCACAGTCACATCCCGTGACATTTAGCAGCCTACACGGAGTGGGCGAAAATCCTCAGAACTCGGAATCTGAGAACGCAAACACAGGAGACTGCTATATTCCAGCTAAGATCACTTTTTGCGAGGCTTGAATTTTCGGAGAGCCTCAAGAGCTCTTTGGGATCTGCACATCCCCGCCCCCTTGGGAACTGCACATTTTGTAGGTCAGTTGCCCATTTTTATTTTTATTTTTAAAAAAGCCTTGTCCTCTACAGCCAACCATTGAGAGGTAACTCCGACAATATGAGTGAAAAAGGGCAGGCGGACTTTCCAGACAAAGGGGGGGAAATATATATCAATACCCCACTTTTCTCCCCAGTGGAAACTCAAAGGGGCTTACACCACTCTCTTCACCTCCATTTTATCCTCACAACAACCCTGCGAGGTAGGTTAGTCTGAGGAGGGTGTGTCTAGCCTAAGCTCCCATGGCCAGAGTGGGGATTCGAACCCGGGTCTCCCCGCTCCTAATCTGACACTGTAGCAGTGCAATTAATGGGTCCCCTGAAAATGTTTCTGCCACAGATGCTGGCTTGGGGACTATTTCGTGGCCGCTGCTGTGCTTTGGGGTGCCAAGTCTGGGTTGGGAAGCTCCCGGAGATTTAGGGGTGGCGTCTGGGAAGGGAAGTACCTCTGTACAGTGCCAGAGAGGCCACCCTCCGAAGCAGCCATTCTATCCCAGGGGGGCCCGCTCTCCTGTAGCTGTGATTCCGGGAGATGTCCAGGCGCCACCTGGAGTGCGGCAACCCAGGCCTGGCGTGGAGAAGCGGGCAGCGGCGGCCACCTCACCTTGAAGAAGGCCACCTGGAGGTAGTTGTAGGGTTCCCTCTCCTCGAAGTCCTGCTGGATCTCGGCGGAGGCCCGGTGCAGGGAGGGCTGCCCGTCCAGGCGGCGCCCCAGGCACTCCTCCAGGCACTCGGCCCGCTGCAGCACCCGGTCGAAGAAGCCGGTCTCCCAAGGCTGGCCGAGCGGCGGCCGGGCGGCCCAGCCGGCCTCGGCCTGGCACCCGCGCTGGCATTGGCGGCGCGCGTCTTGGAGGCGCGCGTAGCTGTGCAAGGAGCGCTGCAGCAGCTCGGCGGCCCGCGGCCAGTCTTGCGCGAAGTACGCCCGCCCGCCGTCGGCGTAGAGGAGGTCGAAGGGGGGCAGCGAGGAGCAGGAGCCGAGCGAGAAGCCGAGGAGGAGGAGGAGGCTGCAGAGGCGGCCGGGGGAGGCCGGCATCGTGGCTGGAAGGGATGAAGAGGGCGGCGGGAGCGAAGGCGACGCAGGGAGGCCGGGACCAAGAGCGCCTTGGCGGTGTCTGGGCGCAGCGGAGAAAGAGGCCTGCCCCGCTGGCAGAGGGGGAGTGGAAGGCGGGGAGCCGAAGGAGGCCGCCGGAGGCTGGGAATTCCTCCGAGGAGAGGAGGAGGAACGCAGAAGGCCCGCCCGCTCGTCTGGAGAGCGGGGCCAAGCGAGCCACCGCCAGTGTTCCCTCTAAGCTGAGTTAGTGTGTGAGCTAGCTCACAGTTTTTTAGCCTCCAGCTCACAGATTTTTGTCTCCGCTCAGGAAGGAGGGCTTCAGAGCAAACTAATGTATGCAGCAGCCAAATCGCTCGCTCACAACTTTAATGCCAGGAGCTCACCAAGTAGAATTTTTGCTCACAGCTTAGAGGAAGCCTTGGCCACCACCGGAGTCCCCAGACGGCAGTCTAGAAGGAGCATCTTTCTGGAGCCGGGGAGAGTCGTGTCGAGGCGGGGCCCGCTTGCCCTCCGCCCTTTTTTTAAAAAAACTTTTTTTTAGTTTTGAGGTTTTAAGTACAAAGTCAAACAGTATAATAAGCCTATACTGACATAGTAATAGATCCCTCCAGGTGGCCAGCCGTGTTGGCCTGAAGTAGTAGAACGAATTTAGAGTCCAGGGGCACCTTTAGAGGGTTGCCAGCCTCCAGGTGGGGCCTGGAGATCTTGTTGGGTGTTACAAGTTAAAAACACATCAGTATTTTCAGGGTTAATGATGTTTGTTAAGTCACATGTTTGTCTGTAACCAATGTGTTTAGACAGTAGGATGCCCGGGAACTTTGGAGCGAGTTTGTTACTCTGATTGGAAACTAAGGTGTCAAGTATTAGTATTTTATGGCTTCTCTTCCTGTTCTTTGTTCTGACTAGAGAAGGAGACACCATTCCTTCTCTTCCCGTTTTACCCTTTTAGCTGCAAGGATGTAGACGTATTAGCTCTTTGCTATTTTATATCCTGTGTACCTTTTCTCATGTTAGGTTTATAGTAAACTTTTATATTTTAATACACACCATGGACTCAGTCTCTTTAATACTCTGCTGACTAACTCAAAAAGAATGCCAACAGATCTCCTGCTTTTACAACTGATCTCCGTCTTACAGAGATCAACTCCCCTGGAGAAAATGGCTGCTTTGAAGGGTGGACTCTATGCTATTGTGCCATGCCCCTCCCCAAGCTACAGCCTCCATCTACCCCCCCCCCATTAGCCTGGATGTCACTTCCTCTCCTGTGGCAGCCTCTACATTTCCATGAAAATGGCTCCTAACAATGGCAGGCTTTTGCTGTTTATAGACCTTATTCTGCTCATTGGGAGAGGGGCAAAGGCAATTTCTGCTGATTCTCCCGTCCCGCTGAAGCACCCTGCACCCCCCATCCCAGCAGGGTTGCCAGCCTCCTGGTGGGGCCTGGACAATCGCCCGCTTTTACAACCGATCTCCAGCTGACAGATATCAGCTCTCCTGGAGAAAATGGCTGCTCTGAAGGGTGGACTTTGTGGCATTGGACCATGCTGAGGCCACTCCCCTCCCCAAATCCCGCCCTCTCCTGGATCCACCCCCAAAGTCCCCAGGTATTTTCCAACCCAGACCTGGCAATCTTACATCTTTAAAATGAACAAAGTTGTATTCAAGGTATGAACTTTCATGTGCAGAAGGCACACTTTTTCAAATACATTGGAATGGTAGGTACTAGAAGTTTGAACCTTACCTACCATTCCAGTGTATTTGAAAAAATGTGCCTTGCACGGGAAAGCTCATACCTTGAATAAACCCAGGGGTCATTTCCTGCAGGAGCGCACAGGAGCGGAGCTCCAGCAGTAAAGAGCCCAGGGGGTGGGCACATGCAACAAGCCCCACCCCCCTGCTCCCAGCAGCCCCGGGCCACAAGGAACAAGAAGCAGTCAGGTAAGTTGCAGAGCACCCCCCCCCCAATAGCAATCGAAAACAGCCCAGTGGCACCTTTAAGGCCAAGATTTATTCAGGTACAAGCTCTCCCTCCTCTATGAGGGCAGATCTGCGTCTGTGTCCCCCATAGCTAGCAATTCAAAAGAGTCCAGTGGAGCCTGAGCGGTGGGTGTTGCCTACTGACACACTTCCGGTGATGTCAGGGGGTGTGGCATATGCAAATAAGTTATGCTAATGAGCTCCTGCACCTCTTTTTCTACGAAATTACCCCTGAATAAACCTTTGATGGTCTTGAAGGTGTCGCTGGACTCTTGTTCTACTGATGTGTTTTAATTTTAATGGTGTTCTATACCATCTAGCCAGAATTTTAAAAGAGACTGAGTTCATAGCACAGGTGGGGCCCAGGCTCCCAGAACACAGCACATTCCCACATTCCACAAAGCTCTTTAAAAAAAAAAAAGATGGTGGGGAAATCCCCCCACCCTCAAGTTACATTTCTGTGTCTTATAGGGCCATGTCACACATTGCTGTGTTTAGGGGAGCCAGTTTGGTGTAGTGGTTAAGTGCGCGGACTCTAATCTGGGAGAACCGGGTTTGATTCCCCACTCCTCCACATGCAGCTGCCGGATGACCTTGGGCAAGCCCTAGTTGTGTCAGAGCTGTTCCCTCAAAGACAGTTCTCTCAGAGCTCTCTCAGCCCCACCTGCCTCACAGGGTGTCTGTTGTGGGGAGGGGAAGGGAAAGGAGTCTGTAAGCCGCTCTGAGACTCTGAGTGAAGGAGGTATAAATAATTTCTCCTCCTCCTCTCCTCTCCTCCTCCTCCTCCTCCTCTTAGGGACCCTGGATGTCCTTAGAAGGCCCAGGATGTGGAAACTGTGCTGAAGCTAAGACCCCCCATCTCAGTCCAGTCAGGGCCTAAAGTTCTGGGGATCCTCACGTATGCCTCGCTGAGAGTCCAGTGATACAGGGAAGGCAGGATATACCTGAAAGAGCTTTCTCAGTGGTCAACAGTTTATTGCTGCCTAATGCGCAAAAGTGTTTTCCAGCAGCACTTAAAGGCTTAGGAGGAGAGCCAGTGAAAGGAGGGGACTTGCTGATGAAGTCGCATTGCCAGCTCTGGGTTGGGAAATATGTAATCAAAGAGAAACAAACGCAATCCAATTGCTAGTGCAATTCTTATCCCTGTTGAATAAATCTAAGTTGTTATGTGATAAATCAATATAGTATTGTTAACGTTCACTCCAAAAATGCACAAAGATGTAGTCTGAACATGAAGTAATGTCCTTGGTAACTCCTTTCTGAAGCCACTCCAACTTGAGTTACGGCCCCACACACTCATATGGAAGTACCGTGAAGATTCTCTGATAGGATCCAATTCCTCAACATCTCAGTCTGTGCTTGACAAATCATTAATCCAAGTGCAGTCAACATGGAATGCCCATTTCACCAGTAGATTTCTTCATGGTTTGGGCAGTCTAAAAAATCCAATAATTAAATTCTCATCTCAAAGCACAAAGCTGCTCTTGACCATCGGCATTGCTCATAATCTTGTCAATTACCTGGAGATTTGGGGGGGTGGAGCCTGAGGAGGGCGGGGTTTGGAGAGGGGAGGGGCTTCAATGGGGCACAATGCCATAGAGCCCACCCTCCAAACAAGCCATTTTCTCCAGGTGAACTGATCTCCATCTCCTGGAGATCAGTTGTAATAGTGGGAACTCCCCACCCACCACCTAGAGCAGGGGTGTCAAACATGTGGCCCGGGGCCCGGATCAGGCCCCCAGAGGGCTTCTATCAGGCCCACAGTGGAACTGGCTGTCTTCTGCTGCTTCTTCCCGTTCTGCTGCTGCTACGTCATTATAGGTTTGCAGTTTACAGTTTAGTTTGGAGGACATTAATTCCTGTGGTTGCCATAAGTTGGAAGCAACGATGGCCGTGAACACACGCAATGCAAATGTTTATGTTTCTGGTTGTAAGCTGCCTCATGAACCTTTGGGGTCAACATTGCAGGATAGAATTATTTTCCAATAAATATGTCTGTGGACTCGCTAGGTCAGCTGGAGCCAGTAGTCCCTTTCCCACTGAGACAGAATAATAGCCACCCCTCCCCACGCCCAACACGCCCCACGCCCAACACAGACTTAACCACCTTTGTTTCAAGGATCCTCGCAACCAACCTGTGTCGTTAATGCGTAGAACATGCATGCTGAATGATGGCCGTCCAGTAATCATTGGAAGCTTGGGATAACACACTATGCCAGTTCCCTTGAAGGATCTGGCTAACCCTTGCACTGTGATGCAGTGGGAACCGGTTTCCCTGGTGAATGCCAGTATCTCTAGGGCTTGAAGCTTCCCTTGTTCATCCGTTGCAGACAGAAGACGATCAACAAACGTTCTCTTGAGTGTACCATCTGTGCATCAGGGGCGCATGTTCTGGGCAGGGACCCATCGAGGCAAACTAGGCAAACGCTCGTGCTGCCAAATTTCCTGAGGCACTCAACGTCAGCTACAATGAGCATCTGCCGGCACCCATGTACAGAGGCCTTTTAGCATCTGAACATCTATGCAAAGCTGCCGGGCGAGATCGTCTGGGAATTTGAAGCACGGCGACGCTCTGTTTCTCCTTTTCATCTGACTCAGGTGAGGCAGGAGGTGTCCTGGCTCAGCGGCTGGAAGCGGCAATAGGATGGATGAGGATGCATAAGCTGAACTTGGGTCTGGACAATGTAGAGATCTTGTTGGCTGACATTAAAACCAGTGGAATAATATGGAGACAGGCTCTTAAGGAAAGGGTCTCACACACACCCCTGAAGAAGCAAGTTCACAGCTTAAGGGAACTCCCCGGGGGTTTTTTTGTAGAAAAAGCCCAGCAGGAACTCATTACCATAATAGGCCACACCCAACAGTAAGAACCCATTAGCATATTAGGCCATGCCCCTGACAGCACAGCACATTAACATATTAGGCTACACCCCCATGTTACCAGAACTGTGGCCATCCAGCCACACCCACCTTTTGCTTCTTATTCTGTTTACCTTGTTTGTTGTCCAAACCCAGGGCTTTTTTGTAGCAGGAATCTATTTGCATGTTAGGCCACACACCCCTAATGTAGCCAATCCTAATGAGTTCCTGCTGTTGGGTGTGGCCTATTATGCTAATGAGTTCCTGCTGGGCGTGGCCAACCTGGGAGCCAGCCGGAACTCCGTTCCTGTGCGTTCCTGCCCAAAAATAGTGAATTAAAGATGAAGTGTGCAGGTATTCCCTGTGTTGTCTGCGATACAGAGCTTTCTGGTCTCCCCTGGCTAGACAGGGCAGACACAATCACGCAATTTCTCAGCATATGATGACGAAGAAGAGTAGATTGGATTTATACCCCACCCATCACTACCCGAGGGAGTCTCAGAGCAGCTTACAATCTTAGAATCATGGAATGTTAGAGTTGGAAGGGACCTTGCAGGTCATCTAGTCCAACCCCCTGCACTCTGCAGGAGCATAGCCAAAAGATAGCCCTACGACATACCCAAAAGATGGTCATCCAGCCTCCTCTTGAAAATATCCAGCATCCACCACCTCACGAGGCAGTCTGTTCCACTGCTCAACCACTCTTACAGTTAGCAAGCTTCTCCTGATATTTAGCCGGTAACGACTCCCTTGTAATTTCCACCCATTAGATCTAGTCTTGCAATCCTAAAATCTTCTTTCCCTTCAGAGGTCATTTCGGGGGGGATCGCGGGGGATTGCAGTTTCCCCGGGTGAGGTACGGGGGGCGGGGCACATGACGAAGCCCCGCCCCCTGCTTCCAGCCACCCCGCTTCCGGCCCTCATTCAGCCAGGAGGAGGCAGGAGAAGAAGAGGGGGGGTAAGTTGCTTCCTCCCTGCCTCTCCACACCCCTGTCTGCCTGGGGCCAGGGAGGGCCTTCGCGGGACTGCCTTGCACTCCCGCCGGCCTTGCAGGTCCACCACCGGGCCCCGGCAGTGGAGCTGCAAGGCCGGCGGCCGGGACCGTTGGGGGCGGGGTGTGTGGCCTTATGACACACTTCCGGTGATGTCAGGGGGTGTGGCCTTATGACACACTTCCAGTGATGTCAGGGTGTGTGGCATATGCTAATGAGTTGTGCTAATGAGTTCCCCTAGCTCTTTTTCTACGAAACGACCCCTGTTTCCCTTCCTCTCCCTGTGAGGTAGGTGGGGCTGGGAGAGCTCTGAGAGAACTGCCCTTGAGAGAACAGCTCTGAAAGAATTTATGACTGACCCAAGGTCACCCAGCTGGCTGCATGTGGAGAAGTGGGGAATCAAACCTGGTTCTACAGAGTAGCGTCCGCACTCCTAACCACTCTGGCGGATGGCAGAAGACAGGAGGGCCTGGCATGATGTGGTCCATGGGGTCGCGAAGAGTCGAATTCAATCGTGCGACTGAACAACAGCAGCAACTCCTAACCACTACACCAAACGGGCTTGTGATAAGGCACAAGGGAGGAAGCAGACTTGTTATTCACCTGGGGCTGGCCCCAGTATTTGGTAGCTGGTCAATTGTCAGATTTTGTTGTCCTGGATATATCAAATAAATCTAAGCCTCTGCACTTTCCAGGCATGATGAACAGTTTTTCATAGCTTTGGGTCGAGTTGGCTCAAGATCATAAGCTCTGACCTGGGGGTGACTCAGGCTAGTCTGATCTCATCAGATCTCAGAAGCTAAGCAGGGTCGGCCCTGGTTAGTATTTGGATGAGAGACCATCAAGGAAGTCCAGGGTTGCTACACAGAGTGCAGGCAATAGCAAACCACCTCTGAATGTCTCTTGCCCTGAAAACCCCACGGGGTCGCCATAACTCATATGATACCTGACAGTGCTTTCTACCACCAAGATAATTAACATATTGTTACCTGCTCCAAGGAGCTGCAGTGGCTCAAGTGGTTAAGATGCTGAACTGCAGGCTGTGGAAGGTCGGAAGTTCAGCAGTTCGAGACCCGAGTGTGCCGCATGATGGAGTGAGCTCCCGTCTCTAGTTCCAGCTCCTGCCAACCTAGCAGTTCGAAAGCAAGAAATTGCAAGTAGATAAATTGGTACCACTTCGGTGGGAAGGGAACAGCGTTCCGTGCGCCTTGGTGTTTAGTCATGCCGGCCACATGACCACGGAAACGTCTTTGGATAGCACTGGCTCTTCGGCTTTGAAACGGAGATGAGCACCGCAACCCTAGAGTCGGATTTGACTGGCTTTCGACCAAGGGAACCTTTACCTTTACCTTACCTGCTCCAAGCATTTGGAACAGGTAAGCTATAGGTTTTACTCATTTTGCTGCTGCTACGTCATTATAGGTTTGCAGTTTACAGTTTAGTTTGGAGGACATTAATTCCTGTGGTTGCCATAAGTTGGAAGCAACGATGGCCGTGAACACACGCAATGCAAATGTTTATGTTTCTGGTTGTAAGCTGCCTCATGAACCTTTGGGGTCAACATTGCAGGATAGAATTATTTTCCAATAAATATGTCTGTGGACTCGCTAGGTCAGCTGGAGCCAGTAGTCCCTTTCCCACTGAGACAGAATAATAGCCACCCCTCCCCACGCCCAACACGCCCCACGCCCAACACAGACTTAACCACCTTTGTTTCAAGGATCCTCGCAACCAACCTGTGTCGTTAATGCGTAGAACATGCATGCTGAATGATGGCCGTCCAGTAATCATTGGAAGCTTGGGATAACACACTATGCCAGTTCCCTTGAAGGATCTGGCTAACCCTTGCACTGTGATGCAGTGGGAACCGGTTTCCCTGGTGAATGCCAGTATCTCTAGGGCTTGAAGCTTCCCTTGTTCATCCGTTGCAGACAGAAGACGATCAACAAACGTTCTCTTGAGTGTACCATCTGTGCATCAGGGGCGCATGTTCTGGGCAGGGACCCATCGAGGCAAACTAGGCAAACGCTCGTGCTGCCAAATTTCCTGAGGCACTCAACGTCAGCTACAATGAGCATCTGCCGGCACCCATGTACAGAGGCCTTTTAGCATCTGAACATCTATGCAAAGCTGCCGGGCGAGATCGTCTGGGAATTTGAAGCACGGCGACGCTCTGTTTCTCCTTTTCATCTGACTCAGGTGAGGCAGGAGGTGTCCTGGCTCAGCGGCTGGAAGCGGCAATAGGATGGATGAGGATGCATAAGCTGAACTTGGGTCTGGACAATGTAGAGATCTTGTTGGCTGACATTAAAACCAGTGGAATAATATGGAGACAGGCTCTTAAGGAAAGGGTCTCACACACACCCCTGAAGAAGCAAGTTCACAGCTTAAGGGAACTCCCCGGGGGTTTTTTTGTAGAAAAAGCCCAGCAGGAACTCATTACCATAATAGGCCACACCCAACAGTAAGAACCCATTAGCATATTAGGCCATGCCCCTGACAGCACAGCACATTAACATATTAGGCTACACCCCCATGTTACCAGAACTGTGGCCATCCAGCCACACCCACCTTTTGCTTCTTATTCTGTTTACCTTGTTTGTTGTCCAAACCCAGGGCTTTTTTGTAGCAGGAATCTATTTGCATGTTAGGCCACACACCCCTAATGTAGCCAATCCTAATGAGTTCCTGCTGTTGGGTGTGGCCTATTATGCTAATGAGTTCCTGCTGGGCGTGGCCAACTTGGGAGCCAGCCGGAACTCTGTTCCTGTGCATTCCTGCCCAAAAATAGC